>NC_045750.1:12221663-12242063 GCF_008692095.1 Etheostoma spectabile
AGAAAAGTATCTATTAGCCCTGGCTTAGCTTTTTTTTTTTTTTTTTTAGAATTTTTGTGGACCACTGGCATTATAAACACTTTTAATTACTGTAATCTCAAATCCTTGAGTACTTTTGTAAATAAATAATTATTTTATGACAGATCCTGTCACATCTTTCAGCACTCTCTCTTATCTCCCTGACGGCTCCTTTATTTTGTGACGGAGGTGAAAGTGGGTCACCTCTGTAACCCCAGCAGTGTCAGCTCCATCACCCCTTTACTGTCAGCTCTGTTACACTTCCCTGCAGGCCTGGCCCATCACCTCCAGCTGCTAGCTATTGTGTCTTGTTCCCAGGGGTGGCCACCCATGGGAGTTATGAAGTCCTACTGTCCCAAAAGAGAGTGATGCATGGTCTGGATGCAAGCATGCACATCGGCATTGGGCATACATTCCTTGTGACACACATGCACACACAAGAGGGCTGACAATACATGCAATTACTATGTATATGGGAGAGTGAATAAATGCATGCTCAAACACATGTCCATGCATAGTAAGGAAGTCTATAATTATGTATCCAACAAAAAAGATATAGTATCCCTACACAAACGTTGTAATGCTGATTTCACAGACAACAAGTAAGCTAATGTGCAATATGGCAGGTAATTTTTAAAAGCATTAGTGACTATATTATTGAAAGCCTTTCCCTGAGGATCATCTTGCCTGAAGCCTCGCCACCACACCAAAGGCCAAAGGTCTCCGAGGTCACAAAGCCACAATCTGTATAGATGGTGCACAAGACACCCAGCATAAAACACCTACACCTACACTTACACCCACACTCACACCCACACCTACACCCACACACACACAAGGATTCACATTTACAGACAAATGGCCTAGATCACTCAGATACAAGAGGATGGAAATCACTTAATAAGAAGAGACAAAGCCCGGCTTGGGAAAAGCTGCCGCCACATGTGTCATGACTCCCTGTGACTTTGACACACAGCATATAATCACTACCTACAAACAGTTAACTTAAGTTCTCTTTGAAGCATGAGCTTGTTTCACAGCCGGGAAAAAAATACCACAATTATTACTGTAGCAAAATGGCAATATGGTGTCACGTTAAGTCTGCTAAGTCTTACTAAGAGGCTCACAGAGACTGCCACTTGGGTAGTCCTACTCTAAAGTAGGTATGGTCAATGTAAGATATGGAAGCTCTAACTTTAGACCACGCACACACACACACACACACACACACACACAGTAACAGTAGTAAATATGTTCTGCTCTCTAGTCTGTACCTTTGCCATCCTGGAAGGTTTGTGTTTTCCCCAATGAGCCTTTGATGATTTGTCCAAGCAGTGGTTTGGGTGTCCAGAGAGAGTCTGGCCTCTGATGGACCTTTGACACTGAAAGCAGACGTTTGTGCAGGCAGCCCTCTGACCTGGCGGGCCTGGGGCTTGGGAAGGCTGGGGGCTGGAAGCTGTTCCCCATCTTGTTGGCGGGCAGGAAGGAGCACAGAGTTTGTTTCTTGCCAGGGGAGTCCTCATAGCAGGCCCTGTGCCAGCAGCTGACCACTGGCTTTGAAGCGAGGCAGTGCATGTATGTGATCATCCCCTGCTGAGACCTAACCCCCCCACCCCCCAAAGACCACCCTCTCCTGCGCTATCAGCCGACCAAAGTCCCTCAACTCCTCCTCCTTCTTTAGCACGACCCAATCTCTCTCTGGACAAGCACTTGAGGTGGTGAGATGGAGGGGTGACTCTGGGAGACCTCCCCTCTTGCTCCCAAACCCTCATTAGGCCTCCCCCTCTATTTCTGGAAAGATAGGACGGGGGTTTGGAGGTTTTTGCAACCAACAGGGGACCCAATCCCCCCTGCGTCTCCTCTTCTCTCCTCCTACT
This sequence comes from Etheostoma spectabile, assembly GCF_008692095.1. Lineage (NCBI taxonomy): Eukaryota > Metazoa > Chordata > Actinopteri > Perciformes > Percidae > Etheostoma > Etheostoma spectabile. Next base: position 12,223,559 of record NC_045750.1, read on the forward strand.
GTTTTTGTCCTTCCTCTCTCTCCCTCAGGGGATCCTATTGACTTGCATTGATTTGCCTGACAAAGGAAGGCTGTGCACAGTGTTGGATTACAAAATTTAACTCAAGAACAAATATTCCACAGAACTATTGCAGCACAAGGCTATTAAAAATCCTGCATGACTCTCAGTCAGGCGTCAGTCAGACTGCAAAAAACAAGAATTCTGACCCCAAAAATGACCAAGAACTTTCAAAAAATGAAAAAAATGATATAGAAATGGCATTGCACAATTGGAAATACCTGTGGTTAAAGCATGTTTTCTTCTAAATGCTGTTCTATCCTTTGTAATGACCGAGAAGCATCAACAAAGTGTGAAGAAACCAGTTCATGGCCAAAGATGGTGAGCGCATTCATTTGGTAAATTAGAGATAAGGTTTAATCTTCCAACAGAGAGTTCAGACAAGTTTGCCGTGTCTGAGAACATGCTGCTCCCTCTTTGTCCACGCATCTGAGACAGAATACCCGCATTGCCCTGTGGTGTCCACATGGCCTCTCCTCACCTCTCCTCCCAGCTCCTCCTCCTCCCTTTGCTCCTCAGCGCTGCTGTTCTAATCTGTAAACCCAGATATCCATCCCTAGCCTCAGATTGTGACACACACACACACACACACACACACACACACACACACACACACACACACACACACACATCACAGATGGACATCAGGCTGTAGATAATTAACTACATCACCTCCAGTGCTAAAATGTGTGGAAGTTTAAGAAGACTTCGTGATATGCATCAGCTGGTTACCTTGGATGACCAGCCTCAAGTGTGAAGAAAGCTGCATGTGGGGCAAATATCAATATACTGCCTCAGGTATCCTCCCTTGACTGGTGTTACCAAGTACAGAGATACAGCTGAAAACATACGCAATCTAGTTCTTTCAAGTAGCTAAAACACCTACAAGGTACAAAGTTTGATGAGTTTAATTGGAGCCAAACTAACAGAGGAGCACTGAGAGAGGCTGGTATGGACTAAGAGTTATATCCTCTCAGTCTAAGACAGACAGATGTAAAATAAGCAGCAAACAAAGATACACACACTGGGTGAGAGTAGTCACAAGTGGTAAGAACTTCAGACTAACCTGCCAGGAGGGTGTGTATCTGTGAATGATTCATAATCAGCTTGGCTGGCTAGGGTTATTGATGTGATTAGATTAATAGGATAAAGAGAAGCATAGGATAGGGCTGAAGACTGGATTTATTGTTTTATTGTTCTTATGCTGGATTTTTTCACTGGATTCTAGTGATGGCCCATTAACCCATGAAAGGTCAATCACCAGACATACAGTATATGCAGACATCCAAATGAATAAAAATAAGGTAAAAAAGAAAAGGGGAAAATAAAACGGGGGCAAGAAATACTTGAGAATACGCAAGCAAATGTCGCCCTCTGGTGGTGGCTAACACCTGTGCTATACAACACAGAGACACCAGTGTGAGTACTCTGTGTTGAAAAGTCACATTTATTGTGGGAAATTGGGATAGACATTTTTCCCCAATTCCTTGATATTTCATAGAGTGATCAAAAAAGTAAACGTCAGATAACTCTATAACAAAAATATTTGTTAGCCGCAGTGCAAGAACACTCATAAACACATTGCAATTTTGGGGGAATAGGGAGACCATTATCCTGCCAAAGCCTCAGCAGAGCCAGCTATTACCGATGGTTATAATTTCCACAGAATTGTGATTCAGCCAAACACACAAGCTGATTACAAAAACCAAAGCCACACACACACACACACACACACACACACACACACACACACACACACACACACACACACACACACACACACACACACACACACACACACACACACACACACACACACACACACACACACACACACACACACACACACACACACACACACACACACACGGCAAGCCAAAAGATTCAAACTGTGGCCTAAATTGCACTGTTGTTGCTCCAAATCCACAAACACATAGAAACATTGGGTCATACAGAACCTCAGGGGGTGAAATCTCATGCAGACCTGCAGAAATAACAACGTCATAACATCACATAAGGATGTGTTTTTACAAAGACACACATTAACATATATCATTTGGATTTTACAAGCAGGTAAGCATGTATGTTTGTGGTGGTGACAGTGGGGAGTGTGAATACACACATCCAGAACAAATATGATGTGTGTCTCAGTTGGCTGTGAATGTTCAGGTCTTGCCCAGACCTAGTATGCATGGCGGTCAGACTCTCACAGACCACTGCCCATGAATAGGGATTATTACTAGTCAGGATGTGTGTGTGTGTGTGTGTGTGTGTGTGTGTGTGTGTGTGTGTGTACCCAATTCTTAAACAGTGCAACATCCAGGTCAAGCTGGGGTAGTGCATATTGTGTATGTATCAATAAGTGTTTACATATAAACGTTCCTATGCCTATGCTATTGTATACTCACATGTGCACATAGACTGTGTGTGGGGGGGAGCAAAGCGGAAGGCTTTAGGGAAGGGACAATGGTAACCATGGATACATAGGTCTGAATGGATTAATAAGAGCACCTGCAAGCTGAGTTAGTCCTCTGTCTGGGGAAGTCATTCGCTCATCCACAGGGAGTCAGCCATTGTCTTTTTCAAACTTCACCCACAACAAAACTTTTCCAGGATTGTCACTGGAAACCCCTCAACTTTTTTCCTACTAAAAATACAGTAAGGCCCCCTTACTGACTCCAACATCATCCTAAACTTCCCAAAAAGCTATTTTTCTTTTTTAGATTATTTTTTGGGCATTTTTAGGCCTTTATTGACAGGACAGCTTAAGAAATGAAAAGGGGGGGGGGGGGGGGGGGGGGGGTCACTGGAGTCTATGCTTTACCTAGGAAGAGTTAGACTTCTTGACAAAGGTCAACATCTCATTCAGTTTCCTCTTAAAGTCCCAAAACAATTTTAAAGTTTGCATAATTTCACAATGTAAAAATTTACGATACATGGAGAAAGTAAATTGAATACAAGTATTATTAAGGTAAGTTTATTATTTAAAGTAACAGGTCCAATATTTACCCATGTTGTGGCATTCATTTCAAGCCTGATATTGGCAAAGAGCTGTTTAAATGGCTTTATAATCCAGCCCCACTGGAAACACTTATTTTGCTGTCTACATTTCAACACCTTTTTCCTGTCACCCCTGCACTTTTCTTCCCCTCCACTGGAGATAAGCAGCCTGCCACAACGAGTGTGAGAACATCCATCAATGCCACTACCCACAGGGCCAGAGGGCAGGTAGTGGGTCAGCCATGGGTCAAGGGAGTCAAAGTATTTCCAGACACAAAGCACAATCAGGTGCATTGGTTATTAAGGGGCTGAAGGAAGTTTAATGGGGTCAAAACTTTGTTAGTTACACATGATTCCTAAAAATCAGCAACATGATTTTGATTTTTGGCAATTTCCTCCAACATATTATGGTCTTATTGAGTTGCATAGGCTCAGTGATTCACTACCAGTAATGTAAACCCATGCAAATATTTTACTTGAAGCAGTAAATGCCAAAGAGGAGAAACTGAATGGAGCTGAGCTGGGCCAAATGAAGCCTAGAGACTACATTCACCTCTTGTGACAGCAGCCACCAGTCACTTAAAGCGGAACACCCTTAATTATGCATAACTTTAATTAATATACTTAATATAATTAATATATTTTTACTGGTTAGGTTATAAAAAATAAATCACCCCCTGTACAGTTGTCACAAAGGGGGAAATTAGCTATAGAGACCAAAACCGTTTTTTTTTAGCAGGCTGTAAACATTTTTATTTCTGCTGTAAAGTTTAGCATTTTAACGTCGGGTCTATGGGGATTAACTCCTGGGGGGGAGCCAGCCTCAAGTGGCCATGAACTGCAGTTTTTGGCATTTTTCAGCCCTTAGGGTTGCGGCTTGGGTAGCACATATGCCAATATGAAAAGATTGAACTGAACATAAAACTAGTAACAAGAAGTAGTTGATTTTTTTTTTAAATGAAGCAAAACACGGCAATAATCTTAAATATTTGCTTTGATTAAAAGAGATAAATATTTCAGGTTAAAAACTGATCATAACCAATAACCCATTTTTGTCCACAACAGTGCTGTAGTTCCCAAAGTCCTGTCTCTAATCTATGATATGTAGGTGCCATATAGGTGGTGAGAATCCTAAGTGAAATACTATGAAGGAGTGGAGGTTAAATATAAATAAGTAAATACGTATAGGCTTACACGTATAGCTATGTGGGTCAGTGCCCTGAGGGCCATATCTAACACGGCGGCTCTTGTGAAAAACCACTGTGCTCCTTCTGCCTTCCCAGGAGTGCGTGAAACTCATACACACACATTCCTGGAATTCAACTCACACACACAAGCAGGCCGCATATACAGTACAGATGCTTTAAAACATCTCTATTCTATATAATCAGTATTTCTTTAAATCAAAGATCAAATATAGATCCTGTAAAATATACATGTTCAAAACATAATTCAGCATAGCATAACCCACACCTAAATGCCAACACATTAGGCTGAAATAGGGATACTGTGGACATTCAGGTAACAGCTTTTTTCTATCTGGAGTTGAACGTCACTTTTGCCCCTTAAAATGACAAATATTGCCAGGAACAGATTATATCAGCCACCACTAGTTAACTCTGTTAAACCTGTAACAGCTATAATATAACTGTGGACTGGTTATCATGCTCTCAGCAAGCCAGAGCTTGTACTCAGCAAGAATTCATATTAAATCGGCACTGCATATCTGCAGTGTTTTAACTTTCTCAGCCAACAAAATCAGATCATGCTATTATGTTATATATATCTTTAATTACTACCAAATGTTTAAAGCTAAGCCTTATTCAATACACTAAGATGCAGATAAGATAAACTCAATTCTGTCTCACTGGGTGCTATGGCTGCAAACGTGCTGCTTTTCACACACACACACACACACACACACACACACACACACACACACACACACACACACACACACACACACACACACACACACACACACACACACACACACACACACACACACACACACACACACACACACACACACACACACACACACACACACACACACACTTACAGCTGGAACAGAGTCAAAATTTGCTATTGAAAAATTACCTACATTATTAATCAATTATCAACATATGTAGTTGGAGATCGTTTCTAGTAGTTTATATTCACTAATCAATTAAACGTTTCAGTTCTACTGTGTTTAGAAATTCAGTAGGATTAATCCTATTCAACAAAAAGACACTAATTAAGACTTAATTACATTAAACTAATTCAAACTAGATGATGCTTCTGGCTTCCAAGTGCACACGCTTTATCAACTAAGCATCTGTGTGTGTATGTCAGCACATCTGCACTTCTTCCTCAACTGCTGTTTGCAACCAAAACATCTAAAGACGCTATGATGCTCACACTGAATGGACTAAAATTAGAGTGGTTGAGAACATACCGGGGAACACGGCACCGAGTTCCACTCACGACATGCTCTTCCAGATTGGACATGGCCCAAGTTGCCCTTAACAGACCTCACAACAAGAAGGTTGGATGTATTCCCTGCAACAGATTAGCTTGACAAGGCTTACATTCACAAACATAGACAGAAAGTACGCATTTCTTTACCAGTCACACTGCAGGAAACCTTCAATTTGAGTGAGAACGAGGTTTGCAAAATTACTCCAACTAATCCCGACTCAGGCCCATCAAATGTCTCCACTCTGGGCTAACATATTCTTATTGAGTGAAGAAATAACTTATGTAACATAGCAAAAGCCACACCAAGTGGTCTGACCAGCTAGTAAAGAGCTTGCATTAAAATGCAAGGCTTTACTGCAGGAGAGTAGGGGGAGTGAGTGTGTGGTCAAAACAGATGAGAATCCACTCTGGCCACAGCTGGATGTAAAGAAACATGGACTGAAAATGTGTCACATCTGCCCAGAGTTGGCAACCACTACTGAGGGGACTTGTTTAAATCATAACATAAGCAGACATTCTGTAACTGGCATCCAATGTAGAGTAATCTACCCAGTGGATTCACAGTGTTTAATGTAATGCGCAGTATTTGGGTCAGTTTGTATATCATTTGGAGCTGGAAACCCAAACTAAAAAAAGAAATATGACACAGTTTAACACCTTCCTTCTACCATACAACTGTTTTTTTGGTCATAATTAAGCACACATAGTCAAGAATACAAAGTTATTCAGTACATCGATTTTTAAAATGGTAAATTACTTCCTCTAAAAAACAGAATTTTCTCCAAAACAACCCACATATCCGTTTCTCTCCATATAGACCAGAGTCACATAATGTGGAAACAGTAACTGAAAACATAAATTACTGCCTAAAGCTGATGAATATCGCCACAAATAGTGGCAGTGTTCAGTTTATATTACCTCATTTCTGACAGCCTTAAATCTTCAGGCTACAGAAAGTGTGGGATGATCTCCACATTTCTGAGATAAGAGCAGTTTGGATATTTTGGTAAGATGCAGCTGAACACCATTATGTTCATTTTATTGCATCTGCAGGCCTGGAGTTTTTTGGAGTTTGTTTTGTGTAATATAATGTAGTCTGACTGTTTCTGGTTTAGTTTATTCTTCAAAACAACTAAACATGTCAAATGACAGCTGGTCAACGATCAAAATCAATCAAAAGTATTTTTATTTCATTCACATTTCATGATATTCAAAATCACAGAAATGAAGTTTAAGTTTTAAGTGAGAGCCATGATGAAAACGCCAACGTGATGTTCTTACATCAGTGCATCAAGATGTCATCATTTCTCAACAACAACAAAAAGAAGCCGAAAAGCAATGGAAGCAATGGAATCTCTTTTTCTTCTGTTTTCCTTTAGGTCAACAGCATCATATCATCTACTGGACAACTTCATGTCTTCATTCATAAAACCTAGCAAATGGTGAAGTAATTACAGAGTTATGCAGTCATAGATTGAGCATAAAGCATACTGCAACATAGCCAAGCAACGAAACAGAGAGCATGTGAGAAGACACAAAAATGCAAAATGAGATAAAATGAAAGAGCAGCCAGTTTTTCCCTTATCTCAATTGGTCAGTCAAGTAATAGCCAACACATGGCCACACTCTGCAGGACAGCAGCCGAGCAACTGCAGCTTTGCCAGCTGTTACTGTAGACAACACATACTCAGACACACAAACACGTCACTCGTCTCCGGTAATGCACACTCCACAGTGAAGCAAATTCAAAGTTCATATTGTGAGTTGCATATAGAGGTTTCAATATTGGTAACATTTCCCTGTTTCCCCAAAATCAAAGATGAATTAGAGAGCGACCGAGAAGAAGAGCAATCAAAAAGCAAATCGACAGAGTAAAAAAGGAGACGTAGGCTCAAAGTCAGTGAACCTGAACGATTTAGAGAAAGAAAAAAAAAGAACAAAAGGAAGAAATGATCAAAGAGAGAACTAAAGAAAAACACATGAGGAAGGATATTGTGTAGGAGGAAACCTCTGTGACCGAGATTACTTTCCACACAGAGGAGACAAACGGAGTTCAACTTTTCTTTGTCCCAGAAAGTCTGCGGAAGAAGTCCCACACTGGGGTGATGCAAACACATGCATGTAATGTACACACACACTTACCTTTCAGACAGAACATGGCTTTTCACTTATATCCTCATTTATTCACGAGAAACAAATGCCGGTTTCTTTCCTGGCTTTCCACTTTCTAGCCCTCCTTTCCTCTCCCCCTTTCCCTCTCTTTCTCTACACAGCTCGGTCAAGGCACTCACACACAGACGCACAGATCCAGACACATACACTCCTCTTACACGGTGCCTCTCTCGCCATCTCCTTACCTCTCTTTCTCCCGTCACACACACACACATACATATATACATGCACACGCTTGTAAGTGGCAGCTAGCCAACTTCTACATGGAAGGAAACTGCTTCACGACCCCCTCACGCTGCTTCTCCTCTCTCTCCCTGCATCTGTGAATGTCTCAGTACCAAGCTGACAATCCCCCCCATCTCTCCGCCCCATCACTGTTGGCAAGAGGAAGAGAGCCAGAAGCCCAGCCTCAATCTCACACTTATAAAGCTGCTGTCCACCCATTATTGGTGTCCTTCATGTAGATTCTTAACACACATATTTATAAATATAATTACATTTAGTATATAAATTAATTTCACCAAAATGATTATCTTGTTTAAATTGTTTACATTTTTGAAAAATAAAATTACACAAACACACACAGAGCACGAGCCTCATCGAGGATTGTGGTTGTAGAGAATCTGGGAAGTCAGCAGTTTAGAGGGAGGCAGGGGGCCCTGGCTTGAGGTCGATCCATTGTGCGCTGATCAAATATAATCGCTTTAATCCTCACAATTCAACTGTTTGTTATCAGGAGCAGCTACAAGCTCGGTCCATCCCAAACCCCCCGCGCTGCCTGTTCTGAATTACCAGCAGCAAAACAAGGAATTGGGAGAGGGACATACTGGCAAATAGCATTTACTTTTGGATGTTAAGTTGCTGCTTCTATCTTGCTCAACTCAAAGAGTACAACAGAAGGAATTCTTACTGTATGTTACCAAAACTGAGAAAAGAGTACATGGGCCTTGCCTGGGCTTTAGTGCCATGCCATTACAATACTACTATGACAATGAAATGATAATTTATAAATAAATAAAAGCGGAGGGGAAAAAATCACGCAGAAGCTAAGAGCAGATTTTTAGAAAGAAAGTAGAAATAGAAAAACAAGTAGTTTTTTTTGTTGGAAAAGTAGCAATCCAGGATTTTGTTTTATGTTGGGTGCCAAAATCTGAACACAGCGACCATAGACAGTTACGGTTTCTGTGTCAACATAAAGTTTAGCTTACTCCGGGCTAATTAACAGAATACAAAATGCCATTGATTTCCAATGAGGCTCTTTAGTGGATTTCTCTCACTCTGCAAAAACACAGTTGGTTACTTCTTAGTAAAGCTTAAAAAAAAAAAAAAAAGGTAAAAACCAGTCAATACCCATTTAACAAGCAACAACGTACCAATAAACTGAGCTAGTTTATTTTGGGCGTGCAGGTTTCATTCATTATTCAACTGATTAGAACATCTCTGAAACAGGTGAGTCACAACCTCGGCCTGCCAGGGCACCTGGTGAGAGCCTCTAATCGCAACTAATTTATTGGAAGTGATGTAAAACTCAGTAACGCTGTTTTATTTGCCTTCACTTCTGTTCTGAAGCCATTATCAATCATGTATTATAGATACACATAACAAAGGCGATATACAGAACATACAGTGTGTACTACTTTATAAGCTGTGTTATGGCTCCATTCATTATATTTTAGCACCATCATGTTCACAACACTATGACCTTTCATGTAAACAGTTAAGAGTAATTATAGCAATTGTGACAAGTAACCACAATAATCTTTGCATCATAACGCATTATAAAATCTTACAGTGACATTTAAATTCTCTATACGTTGGGTTATAATCCTTTACATTAGGTATTTATCATAGACCTGATGGGGAGACTTAGGTAAGACTTTCTATTATTATACAGTATGATAGTCAGACACAGACATTCTAAACTGGTTGGTATAGCAAGCAGATATTTTTGGTAGGGTATGATATGTAAACTCTGCATAGAGGCTGCTAAAAACAGGATAAAATAGAGTCCAAATAACAGCGTTAAAAGTACAATTAAGCAATGTGACAGCAGTACTATCCAAGTGTGAGTGTTCATGTGTGTTTGTGTGTGTGTGATACAGTATGAGTGACATAAAGCCACTCTGCAAGGTTGAGTCCATAAAATGAGAATACCACAAAAAAACCCAACCCTGGAAATAATCAACAATTTAAAACACACGCAAAAGCCTGAATAGACCCACCTGACCAGACTATAAAACCTGACTTCACCAAACCTCCACCTTAATTGGATGCTGCTTCGTCCAAAATGGCCTTTACTTTATAACCTTCACCACAAAACCCTTGACACACTTGAGGTCTGCTCTCACAAAGCTGAAGTGGTAAAAGCAGAGAGGTGGAGTTTCTGTCGTGCTCTTAACCCATTATGTTCAGAAAAATGTCATTTATCATTTATGTAATTTTTTAAAACGCCAAAGTAGATGAAAACATGCAGTCATTTGCCATTTCCTTTGCTGGCAGTCTGAAAATTAATTTGGATAAAAACTTGGCTAAAGACAATTTTGCTTACTTTGATTGTAATCATGAAACTCCAAAACACGATTCATTTAAGTTAGAAACGATTAAAAGATTCTACACTTACAGTATTTTAAAATCAGTTATTATGCTTTATATTCTATATGTCATGATAATGCGGTAAAAAAATGCGGTTGGTTGTATTATTTTATCTATTTTGAAAATTATGTATAAGCAGCATAATATAATGTAAATCCCCTTTTTTTCTTCTTAACAGACATTTCAGCACTGGACTGCATGGTAACAGGTCTTTTGCTTAAATTGCCGTCTCATACTGTAACTACAGGACATAAAGACACACTCAGAGGCATACCAACTGACCACTGTTGTCATTCTTCAAAATACAGTCTTTGCCTATGAATAAAACAATACCAGCAGGGCCGTATCATGCCAAAGGCCCCATTACAGTATCTCATCTTAAACATTAGTCACCATGTATCTAACTCAGTGTACTGCACATCTTCTATTGTATCCAGTGCAGCACAAACATGACATGTTGTTACGGTCTGCTGGGAGCTTTATGTCAGTGCAAGATAAAACTAAATAAGACACGTAGATAAGAACTAAGCTTGTTGCAGCAAACATAACTGTGATGGTAGCACAGACATTTAGACGTGCAACGAGAAGTAACCTGGAATTGGAAAAATCTGAGCCAACCAGACCTCTCAGTTGAAACTGGTTTTGTCAGTAGTAATAAACAGAAATAAGAAATAGAAAATCTCAGAAGACACGATTGGATGTGTACTAAAGGTGACCGAAAAAGATCATCCCCTCTACATATACGTGGATTATAATTTCCCCCCCCCCTGGATTGTGTTGGGACATCAGCAGTGCATACTATCAACATAAACCCTAGCCCTCTATCCCCTCATAAACTGAAATCATGTTCACAAATATAATCTTGTTTTTCCTCCACCTTCACTTTTCATGATCGAGTTGGGTCATTTACGGATTAGATCCCATAATACAAAAGGTAATAGGATACATACAATATGATGCAAAAAAGGTGGGTGATGCAAGTCAGAGATTAGGTTTTTAAGAGGAAATACGAGTTAATGCGATTTAATACAGGCTACAAGTTGACTGTGATGAGCGGTAGGCTTTGGTGGTTTTCAGCATACAGTAGGTCTGATCTGGGATTGGGATCAACTAATAGAGACATAAGGAGGAGGTTTTGTGGGTCAGAAAGAAAAAAGTGACTTACCTGAAAATCACCAAAACAATGTCAGCACATAGGAGAGAAAGACAGAAAGAAAAAGGTGATTAGAAACTGTAAAAAGCGTACATCTTCCCTCCCCGTTACATTGAGTGTGCATGTATGTTGTATGTAAACGTATCTATTTCTGTGTCCAGCAGGAGTGTGTATACGCCCTGGGCTGTGGGCCACATCACCAGATTTTCATGTCAGTCTTTTAATGAGGCCTTGCTGGTTTATACATCACAAGTCCCCCCTACAGCGAATTATCATCTGCTAATCTGGATTTACACATGGACTACATAATCATGCTGTGTGCGTAAAAACGTGCTCTCAAATTTCAATATGCATCTCACTCAGACAAATATGTCCTAAAAGACATTTTCATACAGCCTATGGGAGGTCAAATTCTGGTTCTGGCCGCCACAACACTGGGGTGCCAAGGTGTGGTAAATATTCAGGTTAATATGTTGTTGACCTAAATGTGTAAATGAAGGTTTAAAAAAAACATACAGAAAAACAGTGACACACTGTAGATATATAAAACACACAACTAAATCCCTAAATCTCCCTACTTGCATGTTAACACGGTGCACACCTACTTGCCAACAACGGATATCTCAATGAATTAGACTCAAGAGTCATCAAGTTCATTTCATACGGTTACTTGCTGTATACAAAATATAAACAGCATACACAACAAGTAGCCATAAAGTAATCATGTGAAGCTCAGATTCCCTGCTTCCAGACAGGGAAACAGGGGCTCAGGAAGCCTGAGGGGCCTCAGCAGCCTGCCCGGGACCCGGCTGTCCGATCCATTTCTTGACATGGCCCTCCAGAACAGCCATTGTGTCTGTCCGTTGACTGATCAGACATACAGCCACATAGAGAGGATCAACAGATGTGATTGAGAAGACTGGGTCAGGTCATTGTGTGTCTTTGTATGTGTGGCAAAGCAAGAAAGACAGAGAGGAGACAGCGAGAGAAAAACTGAGTTCAAATTGTTGATGGAGGTTGAGAGAAGATATCAGTGAAAACACAATCGCCTCTTTTTCACAGTTACTTAACTTTTGCTGCCTACAGGCTTCAGGCCTTATAATCAAAACATTTCCCCTGTAGGGCATCAGAAAAGAAATGTGTCCCCCTACATTACAGGTTTTGATTATGTGAGATGTTGATATACATACTAAATCCACTTGATTTTTAACTGTTGTCCCAAATCACATTGCACAAAGAAAACCAAGGAGCTCTTCACAGCAGGAAAAAGATGTTGAATGGGGGGAACAGTTTCAGGAATGTCTCATAAAACTAAAAAACGTAAAATAATTGGGGCAACCTGATGGTTGAGTGGTTAAGATGCATCCAATAAACTCTGATGTCTCTGGGGTCACTTTATTGCATGCCACACAACTCTCTCCCTATGTTGCTGCCTACTGAACGCCATTAAATCATCATCAAAAGTATTAAATGCTTAGAAAACAACCATCAGTCCAGATATTTCATTATTTCCCGTAGGTATGGATTGTTTTTATTTATTTAATACTGACTGTTTGTGGTGCATACTTCACACCATTAGCATATAGAATGGAACTGGGAGACTGAGCGCTGTTCACCTGCAGGACATTTTTAAGTAAATTTAAGTAAATAGTTGCTGGTGAAAAACTATATTGAGTCAAGTTTTTACGATTCTTTTAAGGCCAAATAAAACATAACACATATTAATAAACCAGATATTTAAGTACTTTTGTGTTGATCCCTGTCACAACTCAGTATTGTTAAACCACCTCAAGTTAGGTCTTCCGGGACAGCCAATAGCAGCTTGTGTAGCATATGGCTCTCTTACACATGATTGGTTCAGAGTTTTCCCAATAGCAAGGTCAAACTGAACCACACCAGGAAACACTCACTCGCACACCCATTTCCTTGGCAACCGTGGCAAACACCCAACCAGCCGAGCTGGATGCTGCGTCAAAATTGCAGGTTTTGGAGCCACAAGCAGTCATTTTGGGGCTATATTTACACAGACTGCCCATGCGTCTTGTTATGGGTCCTGGCAGGCACGTGGAAGACAGATCCAGATGTTATAAATACTCCAGGCTCAAGAGAGGTATTCTTATGAGATGTTTCCTCTATGTGGTGTTCAGAGTGCATCCGTACAGTATGTATTTATGCTTGTGAGTGAGTTATGGACAGAATAGTTATTATATTGACCTGTCTCTGACACTGTCCCTAGCCTAGAATTAGCTATAAAAAAATATATATATATATATATATATATATAATGAATATGACAGACAGACATAGAGAAAGAAACAAAGAAAGAAAAAAGAGGGTGTGTGATGAGTAAAATAAAAATAAATAGAAGCACAAGAAAGAGAGCGCCAGTCTGAAAAACAAATCCACTGATGCCATCTCTTAATTTCCAATTCAACAAAATCAATAAACACTCCCCCTTCCTTCCTGTAAGGTTTAACAAGGAATTGACCACTTTCAATCTGCTACCCGACTGTTCCTACCAAATAATCAATAGGGAAAACAAACCCTATCAGACTATTAAATTAAGGAACTCAAATGAGGTGTTAAAAAGTCATGTTAGATTAAAGAACTACACGAGGGAGCAAAGATAGATAGATTCTAAATATGGCAGGATGATAGCTGACAGAAGAAACAAAGGTATACCTTGGTTTATATACAGTACATTTAGATAAAGATTTGGCTCAGATGCATTACACCTTTTCTGCATATGCACAAATAGTACATATTGTACAGGGGACCATCACTGTTTACTTCATGTGCAAATCATTTGACAATAACAAACATTAAAGGTTCTACATGTACTGTACATCAAAACCAATGTTACACAAACTGATAGAATGGGGTAAACAGCTAAAGCCTTGGGTTTAATGATGACATTCAAAATGGTGGCTGCAGCTTCTCCCCTTTGACTCAGGGAAAAATGTGAGAACCTCAAGCCATTCCAGCCATGTGCAGCCACGTGCGGCCTTGAGCTGTTTTAGGAAGAGGGCAGGTTCAGAGGTGATAGAATGGCCAGAAAGGATTGAGACAACAGCAACAAGCTCCACATTCCTGTGAGGCAACAAAATGGCAACTTATGCTTAAGCAGCTCCATGTGTCTTTAAGAACTAACTACAGTAACAGGAACAATCCTGACACTTAAGGTGTCAGTACAATTTCTAAAAGGTATAAGAACTGTGCATATGAACACAGACACATGTTAACATGTAGGTAAGCACATTATGTAATATGTACCATTAGCAAAGCAAATTTAAAGCATTTAAAAGCTGATACATTCCTGAGTCATTTTAAAAAGTATGAATAGAGTGAGTGATGTCAAACTATCCCTCACTGTCTTTGTTGATGTGAGTCCAGCTGAAACAGACCTGTCACGGCAGCTGCAGACGACGACAGTATGGGTCAGAGTTAATGAAAACGAGTGGTGAGAATATTAGAACAGCATCGGTGTCTCTTTCAAATTTCAGGCTATGGTTTGGCTAAAGTTACAACCGTTGTCCCCTAAGTCTTATTGACACCACTGACTCATGTACACACATACACACACAACTAATCAATAAATAATATCCCTAATCAGGAAACATTATACCCTTAAGGTACTGAGAGAAGCGTAAATGGAATTCTTACCTCAGTCAAGATGTTGCGAGAACGACGTTTTATTCTACTGTATTACATCTGAGTAAAGAGCTATGCAAGTCTCCACAAACACACACATATACACACACACACCGGCACCAGCCTGTGACATCACCATGCCCATGACGTCTGCTTCCGGGCAGACACATCATTGTTTACCTCTCGCCCGCACAAAGTGCCCTTTGACCCCCTAACAGTCCCACTGATGGTGGACACCTCCTGCTCTTTTCCTATTGCAACCAGGAAGTGCCAGGGACGTGGAGATGGAGAACAAGGAGCCATAAAAAGACAATGACCCACTTCTTGCTTTGCCTGTGCATGTAAACAATGTCATTAACTGGCTTCCGGGCTGAGAGCAAGAACAAAAATTCATTCAAATGAGCTTGCGGCATTGTGACAACTTGTGTTGCATCCAAGCCAAACATACCATGTGGACTGGACTAGCCATACTGGAAGATATACAACAAACAGAATCAGTAAGCAGTGACATAGCTTGTCTCTATGTTGCTTTCTCCCCTCTCACCTATTTTGTGTTGAGGCTGGTACACCCAGTCATCAGTATCATCATCATCATCCTCCTCCTTCTCATCTCTGTCTGCCGTATGAAGGTGAGTGTGCGAGTGTGAGTACGGTTGACGGTTGTGGACGACGTGGAGCTCATTCTGGCTGTGGAAGATGCGCTTGCTCCGGCGGGAGAGGGTGGAAACGCTCAGCCAGCTGAGAGCACGGGACAGGCCTGCGGGCTTCTCCTTACGAAAGGAAGCAGACCTCCTTTCCCCTCTCATCCTTAGTCAGGGAAAGCAAGTCTAAGATGGAAGGATGTATATCTTCAAAACCACCTGGAAAAATATTGCTCAGATGCAGATCCTCAGGTTGGTTGGTGGATATTCACTCAAAGTCCAGATCATGAAATACCAAACATTTCTGAACACAGTATCCAGGTCTGCGCACTAAAATGCTTCAAACTATTCAGATTCCATGTTAAGTATTAAATTAGTTCCAGGACGAACTTCGGATATAACCCAGTTTTTCTTTACTTTGGTTGCACAAATCCACTTCATGACTCTGACCTGGACAGTCAAAACTTCCACCCTCTTTCTCCTTCAATTAATTTCTGTGTCACAGGCCAAAAGCCAGACTTAAATAATATCTTTTCCTTTCTTCTCTTCCTTTGTGTTTAAAGATTCCGGGCGTGATTCCCAAACCCAAAAGGGGTAATTAGGCAATCCAGCAATCTGGAAAATCACCACCCCTCTGCAGCACACACTCCGATACACACAGTTATATGTGCACACTCGCTGTTGGCTGTAATAGTCCTTGGTGGTGCATGACAGGGTGGAGAGAGGTTTCCAAATTACATTAAGATACTTTTCAATCACTGCGTGTCAGCGGTTGTTGTTTACAACCTTGTGTGCTCTTGAGTGTTGTTATCTCCAGTTGTTAGCACACACACCAGCTGACTCGCACCATCTCAGCGCCTGGCCGGACCAGGAGGTTAAGAGGTGTCAGCGTCCCTGGGTCTATTCGCAGCCTGATGGAGTTACATGCACACTCACACACTCACATATGATGTCCTCCCGCCACTAGCTCTAAATCCTCTAAAATGGTATGTGTGTGTGTAGATGCCAGCAGGCAGAGATGACGCCGCCTCTCAGGGTTTCCAAATTCATCCAACTTCTCGTTGACACTTTCTCCTTCTTCCTCTCTCTTCTGTTCTGACAGCATTCACTGGTGTATCGTCATAAGTGGTGGATGAGGAAGAAGTACGCCAAGTACGCTGATGTTGTGAAAAAACTCCAGGTGTTGACTGCCATCTAGATCTGACTCTCCAGTCAGCTGATGAGCACAAGTGCTAAAGCAAGAACCAGGAAGGGGAAGCCCACACCTGCTGAACACACACGTAGCGTGACACACAGACAGCCAGATAAGCAGTATGCGCTGTTGAGGATTCCCTGGACTCCGGTCTTGGTCAGTGTGTGACTGACTATGAGAGTTGACTATGTGTGTTGTGACTATAAGGTTAGGGTTACACCCAACCCTAGTAGCCACGGTGCTGAAATACGAGTCAGCCCGTCCCTTCTTCTTTCCCTCCCTCTTTCTTTCCCTCAGTTTTCAGTGATCCCTGATCTCTGCCCCTCCCATCCAATGCGTTTGCCGGCATGGCAACCACTTGTCCCTCCCTCCTTTGCTTCTTTCTTCCCTCCCTCACACTTTTCTTTCCACACGTAACCTTCTGTTTACTTTCCTTGTTGTCCTAGTCGCATGTAGCACCTCAGGTGCTTCTGAGGAGCTTTATCTGAGACAAAAGACACAATGTTTAATGTTTAATCCCTCGCAGGTACCGGCGGCACTAATTGCAAGTTGTGTTTCATCTAAAATACATTTTTAGAGCTAATTTGTATTAGTGAATAACCAGAACAGCTACAGAATACAAAAGAACACATTGTAGATCTGCAATGTCAGACTGATTTCTCTCTGGAAACCACTACATTTTGAGATTGTTTAAAGGCACTAAACTGTGTATTCAAATACGTGTTATGACACTCTCACAGCAATACTGTAAACTTACACTCTGCCTTAGGTGCTGGAAGGAACTGGTTAAACAACAACTTTAGAGTACCTGAAGACAACAACGAACATGAGTTAATAACGGGGTGATGAAGACGGCCACCCAACAGTGATGCATCCGTCAAACATTTAAGAGATTGCACTAAGTTTTAGGTGTTAAAGATTAATGACAAATATGCAAACGGTGTATATTCTTTTTGTAAAACCACTACACAACACATATTTAGCTGCCCAACAAATAGCTGAGGTAGGCTAAAATAACACACGGAGGCCCTCAGGGGCAAAAACCAAGTCTTTATGGGGCACTACAAGTTTGTTAGGGAGGCGGAGCGTTCCCATCCAAGTGTAACCGCCGAGGGAGTGTGACCACCAAGGTGTGACAATATACCACCGCTGCCTGTGTGCATGTGTGTATTTAAGTGTATAAAGCACACGTGCCTCAGAATCAGAATCAGAAATCTGTAACCCCATAACCCTTTCACTTTGTTTTAACATTGATTCAACTCAAAGATAGAAAATTAAAAGGAATAAACTTTATTTCTCCACACCGATTTAAAGCTATAACTTCTTATTGTGGACCTACTTTTGAGGAGCCATTACACTTCTGAAAGCTGATTCCAGATTTGTGGCTGTGATACGGTGTAAACCTAGAAAACTGGTGGTGTAAACCTTCATCACTCTGACAAGTCCCAACCTCATTTTCTTTTTCCCTTTAGAGGGGAAATCTGCTATCTCAGCACTTGCTGTTTACACAAAGGGACCACTGGCAGCTACTGAAGTCCTGGCTTAACTTACAAACATGTATCGCGCACAAACACACACACACAC
>NC_045750.1:12242073-12262298 GCF_008692095.1 Etheostoma spectabile
ACACACACACACAGTTTAAGACCTTTGTCCGTATTGATGACACACATAAGGCTACAGTCCTTTAATAATTAACGTGCAATAATCTCTACTGTAGAAATGAAAACCAGTAAATAACCGCAAAGGGCAAGACGTTACCTGGCTTTGACAAGGAAAATGATTCCGTTTATAGCAACAAGCCTACATGGAAGACAATCTGCAAAAAATACCATGCAAGAAATAGACAGACCAGCAGGGCTGGGCGATAGGGAAAAAAATCAAATATCACAATATTTTTGACCAAGTACCTCAATCTCGATGCCGCGACGATATTGTAGTGTTGACTACTGGTGCTTTCACAAAATATTTACACAATGAGCTTTTTGAAAAATAATCCTCAGTAATGTGGATATAATGACTAAGTGGGTAAAGGCAAATAATAGATAATAGAATAACACACAGTCTGGTAAGTTCAGAAAATGACAACTTTACTGTAATACAGCCTTTAAAACGAGGAAAAGACAACACTTACTTATGCCATATTATAATATTACAATATCCAAAATCTAAGAAAATATCTAGTCTCTTACCACAATAGATACAATATTGATATATTGCCCAGCTCTACAGACCAGTTTAGTCTATTGATTTCCTCTTTTCAGGAAGAAAAGCTTGTTTAGTACCATGACCCCTGAAGGGGGATTCAAAAGTCAAAAGGTCATCATAAGGAGTCAGCATCTGTTTCATAAATCTCCTTGTTTTTATTCCCTTAATGCTGAACACAGAGAGGCGACACCAGTAACCATAATCAATATGTTCAACCTGATATCTGTAGCGGCATAGTGGACATTTACCAGGTTTGGTTTGGCTGCTTCTTGTCAGAGGAGAATATCAAGATTAGTCTTAGACTTCATCCGTTTGCCTAATTATGACACCTCGGCCTTTAAAAGAACAATCGGTAATTTTTTACCTTAAAATTTGGAGGTATAATCATATTATAAATAACGAGTTTAAGTTCTGAGCAATCTCAAAATCTGCATTTTGTCTGTTTCTTAACAGATCATGGGTCAAACTCAGGGCCTGTGTGACT
Source organism: Etheostoma spectabile (assembly GCF_008692095.1). NCBI lineage: Eukaryota > Metazoa > Chordata > Actinopteri > Perciformes > Percidae > Etheostoma > Etheostoma spectabile. Next base: position 12,243,140 of record NC_045750.1, read on the forward strand.
CAAATGTTTACCATGACTACTGATTAAGTAACTGCATCGGACAAAACAAACCAAAAAATTGTGCATTGTGTTTGTATTTAAAGAACAAAATTTGGAGTATTCCCAATTTGCGATGACAATGCTTTAATTTACATTTGGATCACTTATTTGGCATATTTAAGAATATCAGCTTTACACCAGTAATAAATAAATGAGTCACTAATCAAAATGATACAATAAAGAACTATGACAGAAGGAACATTTTATGTTCTTTTTTTCTTTTTCTTTTGCATCTGTGACCTTGGAAATTAATCGGCATTGCAAAATTCACAAAATGTATCTGTGTTTCAGGTTGATTGTGCTGGTGTATGTTAACTTTTAATGATATAATCTACAGTATATTGGCAGTGTTGTACTGTATCATGTACTGGTCATTTTATTCTCTAGTTTTTGTATTAAATGTAAAATTCCTATAGTGGTGAAAACTATACAAGTTTACAGTAATTTAAGCAATAACTTAAAACAGCGTAATTTCAGTCTCAGACACTGTAGGTCCCAGGCAATATGTACTATAAAGGAAGTGAATATGATCAATATATGATAATATCATGTGGCTGTTACTAGCAATGAAATGATTCATACCCTTAACAAGCTTCTGTTTAAAACAGACTTCTCCCACACATGATAAGAAGGGGGCGGGACCTAAAACCAGACAGTGACTGACTAAACTTAAGCTACCAGCGTAATTACAACTAAATTACATGAAATCAGATACAATTAAAGATTACTGCATCAAAAAGACAGAGTGGGAAGTTATTCAGAAAGTGAATTAAAAAAAAACAGAATGACTAGATGACAGTGTGGATACAGTCCTTTGAAACTAATGATTATGAAGATAAACTTCTGTCTCTGAAAAAACTAAATGCTGTAATTTCACTCCGAATGAAGGAGAACTTACCAAGCATACTAAATGACATATCCTGCTAAATAAACATCACAAAAGGTGGAAAGTAAGAATTTCACCTTGGCGCGCGCCACACAACCACACCACACACACACACACACACAACACAAACACACACACACACCACACACACACACACACACACACACACACACACACACACACACACACACACACACACACCACACACCACACACACACACAGATTGCGTGATACAGACAGGAGATGGTGGAATGATACCTGGTTGCCAAGAACCCAATAGACATCAGAGACTGGCAACGCTTGACATTGATACACACTGACCAGACACTGTCAACAAAGGGTAAATATAGTAAATAAGGCTACCTGGATGCAACTCACGGCCAACACACAAAAGTAGCATTTAGTTGCATCCACTAGTCCACTTTTTTTTTTTCTTTTTTTTTTTTTTACAGCCTATAAACACAAAAGCGTTGGCTGAGTCGGTCTGCCAAATTCCAGATCCCAGTAAGTACAGTTTCACAGAGTGTCTCTGAGCAGTAACACATTCACAGAGCCAGTTAAACACAGGGGCTCAGCTTCACCACAGCGGTAGGCTTTTATTATCAGACAACACTCTACATTTACTGTGACAGTTATATGGAAGTTGATGTTTGTGTGTATGTGTGTGTGTTTTTGACAAACCTGGTGAATGGGGACAACTGGTTTTGTTTTTCCAAATTTGGTTTTACTGCAATCCTATTCAGATTAATTGAAAAGGTATTATTTTCAAAGTTAGTTTAAAGTATGATTTAAGGGTCAGAGTTAGGCATTTGTAATGGTTTAAATTAGGGTACACCTCCAGAGAAGTAATGTAAGTCAGGAAATATGTCAACCAGATGTGTGTGTTGGTGTGTTGTGTTGTGTGTGTGTGTGTGTGTGTGTGTGTGTGTGTGCGTGTGTGCGTGTGTGTGTACACACTGTACGTTCTATATTATTAGGTGCCTACAAGAGTTCTTGTAGGCAGAACTTGTAGGTTCTCCTTAATCATACAAACACAAAAATATATTTGTTTAGTGTATACAAGCATATGCGTATACTGTATTTTTTTTACTGTATTTAGCAATTTAATAAAAGGTATTAAGTATATATTTTTGGCAAAACATAGATTCTGCACACATCTTTAGCCCGGTAGCAAAGAAGATCTAAACAATCAACAGTTTCAAGATTAGTGTTGCCAACTCAGCATCCAAACAAGTGTGAAGTATGGTGTCAAATCTTCCTTTCAGTTCTGGGTTATGGCCGTGTTTATACAAAACATTATGATGTGAAGTTGGCCTTTGACGTTTTGTGTATGAAATGTTATCACTTCATCATTTTATCCTATTAGACATTTGTGTGAAACTTTGTCATAATTAACGTAGGAATTCTTGAGTTATGGCCAAAAACATGTTATAAAGGGTGACAGTGACCTTGACCAACACAATCTAATCAGTTCATACTTTAGTCCAAGGGGACATTTGTGCCAAATCTGAAAAAATGTCCTCAAGGCGTTCCTGAAATATTGTGTTCACGTGAATGGACGGACAACACAAAAACATAATGCCTGTGGCCACAGCTGTCGCCGCCACAGAGGCATAAAAATGACCCAATTTATTTCTCATACTTGCTTCCACACAGATGTCTCAGATGTGTGTGAGACCCTGTATGTCTGGTGTAACTCTATCATACAATGTGTAAATATACTGTGGTGGTACATCCTCTATGTGGAGGCAAGGCATGTTGCGGGAAATGGAAAAAAGATCAAGTAATGAGGGCACTGAGGTTAAACAAGGACTACAGTGATTTTGACCTGTTGATAAAGACTTACATAGACATTGATTAGATGTAGTATTACCTTTGTAAACTCTGAGTTTCCGCACTGCATCCTATTCTTACCTTCAAACATTATCTGCTGAGCTCGCTTTAACCCAAGAGCTTAGACTTCCCCTCCACTGGCAGAATGTCTGACTGCCCCATGTATCTTGCTCTTTATCTTATTCATCTTTGTTGAGTATATTAAAGAACATTTAACTCATTATATATATAAAGTTTTTGGGATGGACAGGAAAGGTGGGAGCGAGATAGGGGATGACAGAGATTCTAGAGGTCGCCGTATGCATTCTTATACCTTTCAGCTAATCATCTATTTTATCGCCGCCTTTCGTGATCTTAAAACGCATGTTGTTTATGAGAGAAAATTGTTATTTTGTTTTTTTTACAGGCTTCCATTCAACACTGTTTTTAAATAGGAACCCTGAAACTGCCTTTACTGTCAGTCCTTCAGCAGTCACATTCATTAATAAGATTAAAAAGAGCACCAGTGCTGAGCCAAAAAATAAATTGTCTTCTAGTACCTTGAGTGCATGTAGCAAAAGAGTGTAAGCAACCTCTTCAGACTCCCATGAGGCTTTGGAAGGAGGTGATGTGTCATTTACACTGACAGTAATACACGGGAGACTCTTCTTACGGATTTCAAATTGTCAAAGAAACCACATGATTTCTGTGTGTGGGATAAGATGATTAATTTGTTGTGTAATGTGTAGCCTGAAAGGCATTTAACAAGTATCCATACGTGTAGACTGTGTGTGTGTGTGTGTGTGTGTGTGTGTGTGTGTGTGTGTGTGTGTGTGTGTGTGTGTGTGTGTGTGTGTCTGTGTGTCTGTGTGTGTGTGTGTCAACTCACTCAGTTAGCCATCTGAGCCCCCACAGGGTCACAAGAGTCCATAGAGTAACCTCATAAGATGGCATGATGCACTTAAACTGCCACTAAGAATGATGGGAGGTTGTGAGGGTGGGGTGAGGTTGACCTTAATCATTATTGTTTGGAGACTCAGTGTAATGGATGAACAATCAAGCATACACAGTCACAAGCAAGAGATGCATTTCCACCATGCATTGAGATGCATTGTGCCATCGGCACAAATGAAGAAAGCCTTTTCTCACGTAACTCAATCAAACAGTGTAGGGAGGAAGGAGAAAAGTGACCAATTCACATGATAATGGATAAGGAGAAGGAAGAGGAAAAACTGAGTTGCACAGTATAAAGTCCCTCTATCAGGCCAGCTGCCTAGCAACTTCAGACCTCCAGGGGGCGGGGCAGGGCAGCCAAGGGCAGGGCCGGTATCACAGCAACAGCCCCCTGGTGACGATGGATGGTGCTAGGTTCCCTCTGGAACTTTGAAGTTAATTCTAATGTGGATATTGCTAAATGTATCTGTTCTTATGTGATATATTGCTATCATCCTCACTTCTTAGTCTTTACTTTTATTTGTTGCATTTTGTACTGCAACTTTCCAGCTTAATTCTTACATAAGGGCCCACAAATATTAAATATAGGATGGTAATAATACATGTTGTTGCTGATAAGCTATAACGTGTGTGTGGTTTTTAATTAATTTATGTACATGCAAACATTTAAGGCTTACAGTTTAATACAGATGCTAAATAGGATTGATAAATGTTCATTATTCACACACTTGTTATACCTTGCCTTGTTGAAGTGTAATTGCTATTTCCCACCACATGAGGACACCATCAGACTGAAATGCCTCTGAGCCTTGGGACTTCATTAAAAGGTTAAATGGGCCAGAAAATTGGGTGTCCTTTTCTGCGTATTTGTATGTACATACACTTAATTATGAGACTACCAGGTCAATAACAAATTATCTCAGGCCTGAAGGGACAAAGTATATTTGTGTGTGTGTGTGTGTGTGGGGTTGTGGGTGTGTGTGTGGTGTGTGTGTGTGTGTGTGTGTGTGTGTGTGTGTGTGTGTGTGTGTGTGTGTGTGTGTGTTGTGTGTGTGTGTGTGTAAAGATAGCGCGCTTCAGTCCAAGATAACAGCTATTGCACACTCAAGGCCTATATTTGGCCTCTCAAGAACAGCCCTTGGAGGAGACAGACACAAGGTCCTCGTGTGGAGTTGTTAGACTAAGTTGGTTTAAAACCTCTGTAATCAACTCTTGTCAATTCACTCTGATTTCAAGACAAATCCTCTTTCCTCTGGCCAAGTGCTCATATTCCAGCAGAAAGCACTGTGCGTGTGTGTGTGTGTGTGTGTGTGTGAGTGTGAGTGTGAGTGTGTGTGTGAGAGTGTGTGTGAGAGTGTGTGTTCTATTAGTCTCTGGTAAAAGCTGCTGGCTTAGCTGGAAGCCCCATTCTCTCACAGACCCCTCCCCGTGTGTATGCAATCAAGAATGAGTGTGTGAGAATAATATATGTGCGTGCATGTGTGTATCTATTTATTAGTCATGAATGAAGCACGTATTGACCGCCAAGCAGCTAAGTATGGCTATAAGCCAGCCACATGTGTTTGGTGCACAAGTGTGTATTTCAACACCAAACCAGAGAATGCTGGGTTTAATTCCTGCACACGCACACAACCTTTATGAACAACCGCACCATCTTCAAGACAAAAGTACAAGGAAGCACAGACTGGGTGTGCACTTGAGCCACATCTGTTAAACGGCCGAGTGGACTTCTTCCAGTATGTGTATGATCATGATCATATGTGTAGCATTTGTGCTGTAGATTTATGAGGTGAGAGGCCTCATCTCTTCTAGTCTGTGTGACACAGAGAGAAGGAGAGAGAAGGAAAGGGGAAGAGAGCAATGAGGTGATACCGTAGCATGAAAAAAATAAGTTTGACAAAAGGAGTGGCCCTATAGCTTGCAGGACAAATGAAATCCGGTAATCTGAGCAGGGCATTCACACACTCAAACACAGACACACACACACGCCCAACAGACCTGCGTCCAGTGTCTGAAGCGCAAAAGGGTGCGGTTGACGGTGCATTCCTGATCAGCCATGCCTCAGTGGAGGAGCGTTTCCAGCAGACCTAAGGCCAGATGTGGTTTGCATATGCATTGAGGTTTTCACGCAGACTATGGTGTTTTTAAAAATCATACACAGATGGTGAATTTAAAGTATAAGAATAGGACTAAGGGTGAAGTGTGAATGTACTTAAACGCAACTTGAATTTAACCTACAATTTCTTCGATTAGGCCTATTTTAACAGATTAATACTGAACACATATGAGTGCTTTCCTTAAACACATTGTGAAATCTGAAACCAGCAAACTTGCTTCCACTAAGTAACTCAATATTTTTTAGGGTGGGTAATCATCTCATTTAAGTAATTTGTGTCTTTATTTATGATAAGCTTTAAGTGTAGTCCCAAAGGTGTTCCCTTAGCGTGTCTATTTATAAACTGCCAGGCAAAATGTGTCTCACTGCAACAATGTTTAAAATGGGGGTTTGCAATTCTGACATGTGGCTGAACCAGTTTTTATATTTCACAGGTAGGACTGTGCTCGGTGGAGAGAGCCAATGTGTTCCAAACGTAGGTGGTAACAAGTTTGTAAATTAGTTTGACAAGCAGCTGTTTTAGTAGAAGCACCAGTCAGGACAGGAAATTTAGTTTTACAACACACGCTCACACATGACTACAAACATGCCAATGTGGACATAAAGGTCTGTGTGACACACACACACACACACACACACACACACACACACACACACACACACTGCACCACACCACACCACACACACAACACACACACACACACACACACACACACACACACACATTGCTACAATGGCACAAGATATCTTGTTTTTTGTTTTTGTGCACTGTCCATGTTAAAATAAATAAATTACACACACACACCCACCCACACACACACACACACACACACACACACACAACCACCACACACACACCACACACACACCGACACACACTTAAACCTCCTTGAACTTTACTTTCAGATGGTTCTGCTTTGATACTGAACACAAGAGTTCACTTCCTGCAGTGTATAATATGCACACATGACTGCAAGTGTGCTTGTGTGTTTTAATGCAGTTAACTATGCAGTTTTGTTTAGCTTCATTTACCGTAACTGAACATTTTCTGAGTCATTGGAATGGTTATACGACTTTTTTTCCCCAAGTTGAATGGTGGTTGTCTCGCTCCCCCCCAGGGCTCGTTTTTTGGTCATGGTTCCATTGCAACAGGGGTCGCCGGACTCAGGGTCAGGAAGTATTGCGTGATATCAACAAGGTGGCGATGGCATTTTTTCGAGTTTTTCACACTATTGTCATGGCTAAGCCAACAATAGACAATGAAAGAATGCACAAATGTTTCTAACATTGTTTTTTTGACTATAATGATTTCCAATCACCAATATTTAACAATAAAAACAAATCAACCACAGGCCATGCTTTTTTGTGGTTTCAGATTCATTTGTTACAAGCAGGGTTCCCGGGAGGAAGAGCAGCAGAACAAATAGGAGGAGGGTTGGACAGTCAGACAGAAACGAAGACTCGTGTGAGAAGTTCAGCTCATGTGCTGACAGTCAATCTGGCAACCCACCAGGAGTCCAATCTGGCAACAAGCCAACCATTACCCCACTGGGGCCTGCTTACTACAGGTACCACAGTCATCTGCGGGAACCTTTTTCTTTGTGTGAGAGTGTGTGTGAGTGTGTGTGTGTGCACGTGTGTGTGTGTGTTTGACAGAGTGTGAGGCAGAAATAAAGTAAGACAAAGAAAGACAAACAAATAAAACCCAAAAATAGAGCAAAAATTAATAGACACTGGAACTTAAAAAAGAATGAGAACAAAAAGTGTTTTTTTTCCAGTCAGCCTGTGCAAGTTTACAGCCTGCTAGAAGGTGCAAGTATTATATGCCATGTGTTTACATATATAAATTCTTTTAACAAGCACACAAGTGAGAGAAAAACTTTAATAAAAACCAGGATGTGTGAAATAACAGTAGCAGCAGCCTTGCAGTGCAACCATTAGTGTGTGTGTGGCCCTCACCCATCGTGCCTGGGTACGTGTGTGTGTGTGAATATGTGTGACAGTGTGGATTTGTGAGTACAAACACAGCAGAAACACACTTCGTATCTGAAACACTTAGCACTAGCATTAACACTGATTAGAGGAGGAGGGCAATATGTAAGACATAAAAGTATAAAATGAGATGGGAAATAGAAAAAGAAAAAGGGGAAAGAAAGAGTGAGCAAATGATAGAGAGACAAAACAAAAGACAGCGATAGGCAGAGTAAATTATGCTGATTGAGCAGACCGACCGTTACTGTGACAATAGAGGCTGACTTTGGGGGTCTGGCATTTTGCCCTATGTGTCACGCACGCGACACACAACACACACACACACACCACAACACACACACACACACACACACACACACACACACACACACACACACACACACACACACACACACACACACACACACACACACACACACACACACACACACACACACACACACACACACCACCCACACACACACCACACCGTATTCTGAGCTCTCCTCTATCCTGGCGAGAACACTACATCAACCTAGCACAAGCCTCCTTTAAATGCTAGACTGAGACCAGATTTAAGTCACAAACAACACACACAGACAGATTCTTGTTTGCAACCATTTCTGTCCCGCTGGCTTACTTCACTTACTCCTGATCCAAGAACAGCTCCCAAAGCAAGTCATCCCGTCAGTGAGGGATTTAATAGCAGAATCCAGATCAGCAGTTGCAGGCCAGACCAGCTGGCAGCGCTGACTTCCAGCCGTTACACACTGGGGTTTCAAGGAACATTACAGACAAACCATGGATGCAACGGGGACCACGCACGCACGCACGCACGCACGCACGCACACACACACACAACACACACACAAGATCAACTCAAAACAGAGCTTCTGAGTGGAAAACACCCACAAAGAGTAATACAAACAAAGACGGAGTTCATATTTGCTACGCTGTAATTAACCATATAATGCGACACAACACACCCAAATCCAAACACACACACCAATCAGAAATAGAGTTCCCCTAAGTTATTCCTCCCACACGCTGTCAAAAGTTTGAGAGCAGATTTCCATCTGGACATCCTCCATTTCTCTCCCTCTTTCCTTCTACCCATCTGTCTTTCTCCATCTCTCCGCATCCCTTTGTTTTATGGCTCAACGTCTTTATTCTTTCCTCCTCAGGTTGCTTTGTTTGTCCATCTCAAATCTCACCTTTTTAACGCTTCTATGTCTTTTTCCCCCCTTTTTCTGGACCTCTCTCGTTTCTCATCTAATCATGCCATCTCTCTTTTCTTAAACACAGCCTGTCTTTGTGTCTCTACGTTGAGGGGGTGGAACACAAACTCTCAGCCCACCTCGGACTCAAAGCCAAAGGCCACTCACTGGTCGCGGCCACCCACCGATGGAGCACAAACGCACTAGGGACTTTCCCGCTGTGTGCGTGTGTGTGTTTGTCTGTGTATAGTTGGTCTTCATGCCTGTCTGTCTGCATGCATGTGTCTGTGAGGCTGCTCACAGGTGTGTGTGTGTCTGTGTGTATATGGTGTGTGTGGTGGTGTGTGTGTGTGTGTGTGTGTGTGTGTGTGTGTGTGTGTGTGTGTGTGTGTGTGTGTGTGTGCATGCGCTTATGTCTGTGTACAGGCGTCCAAGTGTCTGGCTGTGTATTACCACGGTGATTTCTGATATGTGTTAGCATATACTTGTCCTTGCATGTACTTGTGCTAGCATGGGTGCCCATCTGTGCACACTTGAAATCCAGTCAAGTGACCACCCCCTGTAGCAGGCAGACAACAAAGGACAGACCTACGCTAAACCGTGACCTACCCTCTGGTGCTTAAACGGTACACATTACACCCATCATAACAGCACACATGTTTTTAGTTTCTAGCCAAAGAAGAAGAATATTATTTTCCAACAAAAACTAAATAAATACATGAAATGCCAGCCCATCCAAGAACCGGTATTGTGTATTTTTTCATTGCGTCTTAAGTTCCACTAGTACCTTCGCTCCTCCGGGGCCTCTACATGTAACTGTGTTCACATCGGCTTAGGTTTCTTAGGTACTTGGGTAGAAAACCTCCATTATAGCTGGACTCTGTGCTTCCATCTGACCCTGTGTAATCTTTGTACTCTACAGACTTTACACGTTCTTCATATAATAATATATATTATATTATATATATATATTATATATATATATATATAGATATATAAATAATGTGTGTGTGTGGTGTAAATATATATATACAGTCTATGCTGGCCTCACATGACATTAAGACTGACGCCGCAGAGTACAAATGAGAAAAAGAGCGTAAATAGTGAGGGGCTAAGAGAAGAGACAGGCTGGAGAAAACGACCAAGTGTCCAAAGTCTGGAATCAGTTCAAACATAATTAAAACTATTACTCTGTACAGTGTGTCTACTGCAAAATCAAACTAGCTTACCACAATAATAGCACAACGTCAATGCTTCAGCTTCTCTACAGAAAACATTGAGTCCATTCCAAGAAGCGGACCCACCCGACAAAAGTAAATCACAGAGTCTTATGGACGATTAAACTACACCAAACAACAACTACCAAAAACAACATAATAAATAGTGGTGACCACAATTTGATCTAAAGAGCTGGCTTGTAGACTCTCCCTTCGGAAAAACAGATGATTGTTGTGCACCATTTTCTCTCACTCACTCTCTCTTTCTTCATGGAGAAACAGCTGATCAACAATCTACTAGCAAGTGTAACAGAGCTGTGTGATACTGTAATAAAATATGTTTGAGTATAACTAATATTTACATATAGGCCTATACGCAGGTCAGTCTCAAGTTGCACATAAAGCAATGTTTACGTGTATGCCTTAGTTTGAGGTTGTTATTGCATTTCAGAAAATGTTTTCTTTAAAAACAACGTAATATGGCGCTTAATATGTTTAGCTTTTTGTGAGATGATATTTCAGCAATGTAGACAATACAAATGTTGCTTTTTCCAAACATTAAACCAAACTATTGTATATTATTTCCCTTCAATAAAAATAAAGTATTTCTTTTCTAACTTTGAAATTAATAAGTGGTATAATTGGTAGAATACTCAATTACTAAAGTAATTGATAGCTGCAGCCCTAGTTTATGGATAAATCACTTCCAGCATTTCTGCATTTCCAGCTATATAAAACCTGACATATGAGGATACTTCCTCACACTGATGTAAAAGGTCTTGCCCACAGAGATCTGGCTAACACATACAAAAAGTATTTAAGTGATATTGTGATATAAACACTATAGAAACATCCAAGCATATATCTAACATTTGTGTTCACTAATGTATTTGCTATAATACTGTAAGAGTTACTGGCAACATCAGTTATATGTTGAGAGCCAAATCAACAGAAGAAATGTAACTGTTCAAACAGCAACAAACTATACTGAAAATGTTTTACAGATTAAGCATAATGAGAATGTTGAGACTTTTGAGTCTAATCTTATTAAAAATCCACCACCCTTCACTGTTCAGGCGCCTTGAAAGCCAGGAAAAACCCTTCCGTATTAAGCCCTGGCTGCATGTGACACATTGATGACTAATGCCAAAAACCATTTAGAGAGAAGAAGATGAACCATGAGTAGAAATACGTGTGTCTACTGGACACGTGAAAATAACAGCATACAAACCAAAACCTCTCCAAGTTAAAAAGAGTTAGGACATGGCTAAGCAGAAGGTGAAATTGTCTCTATTCTTTGGCAAATTGTGCATTTTTTCAAGCAAGACTGAACTATTAGTGGAGTGAGACAACTGATGTTCTGACAGCTCCAGTATATAACAGCACCCAGTAGCCTCCACAGTTTCCGAACTCTTAATAAAAGTCCAGTCATAAAGTCAGTAGACCGTACTATTAACACTCGCTCACATAGCTAAGCCAAAAGTGTAAATATAGTTATCTGTGGCTGACATGCTGTCTGTCACTGGGTTTCTATGGGTAATCTTTGCACCTCCCACTCGTCTAGACAACACAGTCACTCCATCATTAAAGCACCAGGCCATAGCTGCAGATTTCCCCAGATAAAAGACCACTGGATTTGCTTCAGTCACAAATAATTGCATGGATTAATTCCTTATTTGATGCCATACTTTGTCTCTGACCTTTAGATAATTAAATCTGAGTCAGTCAGTTTACATAGATCTTGAAGTATAATAAGTTCAGAGGCAAACCAAGCAGTGTTAAAGGCTCTGAAAACCTTTTTACTCAATCGGCCAATTATCATGAGCAATGGCATCCTATATGAACAAACAATTTGAGTTATTTCACATGAGAGAATTCTGTATGTTTCCTATCTACGGGTGGGGCTCAAAACGTGATGTCACAAACTTCCATGCACCACTAATGATCAAGCAATATTTAAAATTAAAAACTGACAGTTGTGTGGTTTGCTTATGTTGCCAGGGTACGGTCAAATCAAAATTGAAACAAACCAAACTAACTAACTTTTATGCGAGCTAAGTGGTTGCCTGCTCTACCAACTGAGCGATCTGGGCGCCCCTCAACACCTTTCTGACCTTTTGTGCACTTCCCAAACTCTTATGAGAAGAGGTTCCCTTCCTAACAAAAACATTTTTTTCCTGCTAAAATAATACAAGTGGCTCGTAAATCTCGAGATCTAAGCGGCCGGTTTGACTTTTTTGACAAGTCAGCTGTAGCTACAGGCTGTTGGCAAGAGAGAAAGAGGACCAGTGTGAAGAGAGGTGATATGGGTCATGAGGGTGTGAGAGCAGGTCAGTGCACTACAGTGAGAAAAACACTTTATGACTGAGCTGAAGGAACTGGAGTCTCTGTGGGTGGCTAAGGCGCTCTGACTGTGTGTGCGGATTCATGTGTGTGTGTGAGTTATACAAAGACGAAGAGAGGAAAACAGAATGGCGCCTGTGGGCTCTGCGCGGTATAGCATTGACAAAACACTGAGGTTAATGACCTTACACATACACCAGGCCCTATTTCAGTCTCTGAAACCACGTCAAGAGGTCTAAGAAACACACTTTCGGACACACAACAAATGCACCTACTGTACTCCATACTCACAACACAGTTCAATTAATTTAACCACAATCCTAGAAAGGTACTTCCAGCTCAACAGGTATCACTATAAAAAAACTCATCAGATCATGGCATCATTCTGAAATGTTGCGACTGTCAAAGCTGCTGTAATGACAGTGTATTGGGAGTTTAAATTTTAAATTACAATTGTCTAAGTGGGGAGACAAAAGTAGAAGTGGTGATCAAAAAAGAAAAGAGCAGGTGAAGTGGCTAGTATTACAATAACATCTACACTTGATGTGTTGTAAATCAGTGATAAAATATTTTGTTAAACGTCAGTGTGTCAAATAAAGGCACTTACCTGTTGAGTTGTGCAGGAAGAGTCATAGAGGGTCCAGGTAGAGGTCAGGTCCCAGAACACAACCAAGTGGAGAGAAGAGAAGAGCAACATTGCAGAACATTAGTTTCAGACATTTGTTTGTCAAAAAAGATAGTAACAAGATTTAAATTTGATAAGAAGGGAGAAAAAGTTTAAACTGCATTCATAATCCGATCTGAAGAGAACATAATGATCTAAATACAATGTCTCCTCACTTACAGGACAATTTGGTGGATACATCTCTGTTAAAGTGCGTCAAAGCCATTTCAAATCTTCTAGAATATCAGCACGGAAAGCATGAATTGAATCCCTCAAAGTGTTACCATTAGGACTGTGACGATAACCGCATCACCGCACCACCCGCGGTGACGGGACACTACCGCTCACTTCATTTTTTTACTTTTTGCTGGCAAAAGTTACAGGAGAACAGATCATGTGAAATAAAATATATTAAAAACAATAATCATTCAGTAATTATCCTCAACTGTTTTCTATTTTATATTCAAGACATTATGGAGAGAAAAATATTAAGTTGCTCGCCACTTAAGCGATGCACACGAGGCAGGACAGTCTATTCAATTTTGTGTGACAGATAATTATGAATAAGGTAATGTTTAATATAATGGCAAAGACATTTCTCCATTCTCAGCTAAAATGGACACATTAACGTTGACTCTGCATTGTTTACCATTGCACTTTGGCCTAGCAGCTAGCAAGTTTCTTTCTGCCTATAGCTTAATCTCAACAAAACCGCACGGTTACATTTCAGCCTGCATCCACCTGTTGTAGCCTAAAACAGAACAGGCCATTCACTTTACCGGCAGTATTGACAACAGATAGCAATGACTGCAACGTTCTCCCTTCTCTTCATTGAGGCCTCTATGTTTACAGGCTTGTGGTGATGCGCAATGTGCTATAGGTGCCAAAAAAAATCTAGGTTTGGTTAAAAATATCGAGTAAATTTCTTAGGTTTCGTCTTTGTCAATATCTTTCATAAAGCAAATAACGTTATATCTTTCCGATCGTGACATTTCCAGTAGACGTGTGTAGTTTCCGACTGGTAACCCAGAAATTCCGACATTCCATGTAAAATTGAACACAACAAACAACATTGTCCGTGCCCTTCTCCTGTTATCATGGCGGTACCGAAAGTCGGAAGAAAGCGAAAGAGTCCTATTTGATTATGAATATTTCAAATAAAAGCAGGTGCCTTGCAGTGTTAAGTGGTAAAATATGTGGAGAGTTTATTACAGCGAAACAGCCCCCGTATTTGAAAGTAGCCTACATGTTAGAACCGAACACAAGGAGGCTAACCTTAACCTTAGTCTGTTGGCTGTTTAGGTTTTTCTCCTGGAACACGTCAAACACATTCTGCACTTACTGCGGAGTCTTGTGTTGACTGTTTACATATCAGTACTCATCATCATATGTACATTGTTTATACTGGCGTTATTGTTGAATATATTGTGAATACATATTTCTAAAATTGTATGATGTTTTTGTTGAGTTATTATTACACAATACTTTAAAACTAAACTGAATTTGAAAACAAAGTCAAAACAAAATAAAAACTAATGAAAAATGCAAAACTGTAATAACCTTGGTTTGGTATTGCAATATGTTGTTTTGTCATGGTCAAAAAAATCATGGCAGAGAATTGTGATATTAATTCTAAGCAAAAAAAATTGTGATTCATATTTTTCCCCAAAGCGTGCAGGCCTACTCTGGTAGGGGGTTGCGGTTAACCGCCATACCGGGGTGATACTATATGGGAGATACGTTGCTTCTTCACCGCGATAGAGAAAAACTAAAACAATACCTTCACAGCACTTTTTACTTGGCAGACGTTTTTCTCTAAAGAGAACTACAATACATGGATACAAACTTGATAGGAAGGAGGAAAAGTTTAAACTGCATTCCTAATCAGATTTAAAGAGAAAATACTGATCTAAATATGTTATCTCCTCACTAACAGGACAATTTGGTGGATACATCTCTTTTAAAGTACGTCAAAGCCATTTCAAATCTTTTGTTTTCAGCACGGAAAACGGGAATTGAATCCCTCAAAGTGTTAACATCACTTCAGAATTATTTACAGAACTAGTTTGTGAGAAGTTTAGTGGATTTAGGAATATACTGACCCAAGCTCTCTGTTTTGATCAGGAGCCAAGCAGCTAGGATCACAACTAGTTTGTATCACATGTTGTGTAACAAAATCTTGAGAGAACATCAAGATCATCATGAGGAAAAAAATACCCCCAGGAGAGTTTATATAGCCATGTTACAACATGTCTGCTTATCCCACCGTTTCATTAGAAGCTTGAATAGATCAGTAAAAATGTATGAAAGAACCTCAGCGAGAGCTGTTAAGACATTGGGAAATAAAAAAGTGACACAGCTGACAAGCACTTAAATATCCTGTGTGTAATGTCTTTGGCAAAGAGGAAATGTTCTCTTTACTGGCAGTAAGATGCAACACATTCTTGTGGAAGTCACATTATCTGCTGTGT
Source organism: Etheostoma spectabile (assembly GCF_008692095.1). Taxonomy (NCBI): domain Eukaryota; kingdom Metazoa; phylum Chordata; class Actinopteri; order Perciformes; family Percidae; genus Etheostoma; species Etheostoma spectabile. Next base: position 12,258,831 of record NC_045750.1, read on the forward strand.
GTGTGTGTGTGTGTGTGTGTGTATGTGTGTATGTGTGTGTGTGTGTGTGTGTGTGTTTAATATTGTCTTTGAAAGTAACATTGCATCTCTGGTGGAAGCTTGTCTTAGTTAGTGTGAGCTCACTATCCCACCCATCATCAGACACAACTCAGCACACTGGTTTTCTGTAGTGGAACAAATCTTTGGAATTAATGGCCGTTCCGTTTGTCAGACTTTTGTACTATAAACATTAGAGTCTCTTTTAAGGTGACTCAATTCAGTTATTTATCTGCGAAATTGTAATGTGGCCTTGTTGTAAAAACTCGATTTGAACTATGTTGGGCACTCTTCATTTTCTACCAGCTACAGATAGGCCTAGTTTAATGTGTGTGGTGGAGCCTGCTAACAGACCATGCAGCTGTAAGTACTCTTAATTCTCCACAGATAGTTCATAATGGATTAGAGTAGAACACACAACAGCTGTACTGTACAAGGTGTACTTAGAGAAAAATACTTTTTAAAAAGAGGATCTAAAAGATCAGATGAATTGGAAATACAACTGCTAGAACATCAGTTAAGGTAGAATTATTTTTCTTGTTTTAACAACATGACTCATAAATAGAATTACGAAAAGAAAGATTGTTTTTTTTAACACATAGGTAGGTAGAGAAACACATTGGGTTATAATGGGGAAGAAACTCAGGGTTAGTTGAAGAAAACCTGCTAGCGAGCAGGTTAGGTTCAGAGTATGTTGCCATAGTAACTGATTCAGAGTTAAGATGAACTCTCTGAAACAAAAAACCCAGAGTTTCTGTCAACCCTGAGTCAACTAACTTATTAAACCTGCTTTCCGAAATGGGGCCGTGGACTCTAACCAAGCCGTTCGGATAAAGAGACATAGAGAAGTGGAAAAGATGTTTTACATTTTTGACAAAACTTGTGTTCAGGAGTTAGGTGATCGGCTGGACAGAAATGGCGGCTTGAGGCGAGGCTCCCAGTACAACTTTGCCAAATAGTTGTTTTATATGGTTCCTACTCCGGTACTTTACCACTGCGTGCTTGATATGGTTACTTAAGGCGGAGTGGCAAGCAAAGACAAAGTACAACGCAGCTATACTGACGCTACTGCAGAGGCTGTAGTGGACAAACCCCAGATCCAGTATCAGATTCAACAGGTGGGCATCAACAACGATACAAAGCTAACTGCAATCCATGCTCAATTAGCATCTCTGCAGCCAAGCCTTGGCTCTCTCAGATCGGACGTGAATGACCTAAAAAACAACCGTGGAAGGCAACTCAAGTATTCTGGACCGCCACGGCCATGCTTTTCAGGAGATAGAGGTGACGCTAGCAGACATGGAGGACAGAAACCAAAGATGCAAAATCCGCATCATCGGGCTGAAAGAGGGGCTAGAAGGTGCTAATGCTATCCAGTATCTCTCACGCTCACTGCCTAAGTAATTCCCAAATCTAGCAGATGTTAAGATAAAGATTATGAGAGCCCACCAAATTTACAGTGATAGGCCAGAGTAGAATACCAATACCATGCTGATTTTCAATGTGCTTCGTTACACAACCAGGCAGATGATTCTACAAGCTGCACAGAAATCCCCGCTTGTCATTGAGGGCCTGCAAATTTGCTTCTCCCCCGGGTTACGGCTTTTTAAATCGAGCCATGGATTCAGCACAAGTCAAGAGTCTGGATTTTTACCTGCTTTATCCAGCAATGCTGAAGATCAGAGACGGCAGCCAGTACAAGGCTTTCACCTCCGCCAGGGATGCTGAGGACTATGTGAACCGGGCTGCCCCCCGTTCTCTTTCTGTTGCTGTGTATTCTGTTACGGAGGACACCGTGGCTCAGGACTGAAACTACTGCCTGATGAACATGGACCATTGGTTTGTCTTGTTCTCTTAATGTGTCCTGATTTTATCGCACTGTTGTCTGATATGATTAAAGGGACTGTGTTTCTGAATGCTATGTCGACCTAGGTTAATATGAAATACATGAAACACTCCCAGGCTAGAGTTTCCCTTACAATGTGCTTGCTGTTTTGTGCTTTTTGTTTCTTGTTCTGTTGATGAGAAATTAGTTTATTTTAATGTTCTACTACTACATACTGTGACAATCAGGTAATTATGGGCTGGTGTTCCCTTTTTTTGTTGCCCCTTGTCCAATCTTGATCACAGACCTACTTTGAGTGTTGTCTGGTAATGTTTCCCCCCTTTTTCACACTTTCCCTTTTGTGTCACTGTTGTGTATGTTCCTGTTCTGTGTTTTACACGTTTTGTGTAATGAGAGACTTAGCTTTGGATGCACAATTGTTAGGATTTAGCGAAATGAAAGGCAGTAGCATTTCCACAAATACTCTCATTTAGAACGCAGCTTAATCAATAATGGGAGTTTGGTGCTAGGAAAATTACACTTGTGTCAGCTTATGCACCTAATGTTTTTGATGGCAATTGCTCTAATATGTTCACCAATCAAATGCTGGAGTTAACCTTCCCTAACCCTCATGAGGAAGGTCAATCAATTAAACTTCCAACTGAAGACAGACTCCTTGAAGTTTTTTTTCACCAGGTTACTAACTTAACAAATTATTAATACAGTACAGAAGCAAATAAGGAAGTCTAATAAGATTAAGAATTTTAAGAATTGAACTTAAGTTAAATCTATTACCACATATAGAATGTTGAGCCCTTGCAGTTCATTTCAAATTGTGCTTTACAAATTCCTGTTCAATCCTTGGTTTAAACTCACAAAATACATCAAGTTGTGTGTTTTCACTTTTTTCTGTTGTCATGCGTTTCCAAATACAAAATCACTAATTAATAATACAATAGTACAGGTTAAATTATTTAAATGGTCTATGGCAAAACATCATCCTGTGGTTTCACTCCTGTCCTACGACTAAGACTACACCTTCTGTCCCTCTAAAGCCTGTGAAACCACATGCCACCTGGTTGACCCACAATATTCACAAGAGTATGTCTGACTAGTCAAGCCCAAGAGTATTAACACCACTTATAAAACAAAGCATACTCTTCTAACAATATACAAACTCACCAACACATAGCCAGTGAGACCAGTTTTTCATTACTCAGTCGTCAGCCAGTAAACAATTGTTTAGATCAAAGGAGAAAAAAAGAAAACATCACCTGCAGTGACAAGTCCGTCTACCTCTCCATCAATTTCCATTCAGTCTTCTGCCCACCATTCAACTCAGCCCCAGAATCCAGGCTCCTACTGCTCTTCACCATGTCATCCCAGAGAACCGACAGTCTGAACAAAGCAAGCCTCCATGCTGCACTATTTGCTGATTTCCCCGAGCAATGTAACTCTACCTCTCCCACCTCTCTTTTTCCAATTCACACATTTCTCTTTTTTTAATTTAGCTCACTTTCTCACCCTCAGTTGGCAATCTTCCAGTGAGTTAGTTGTGAACATGTGTGTGAATAATTTGCCTAGAAACACCCCCCCCCCCCCCCCCC
>NC_045750.1:12262308-12263954 GCF_008692095.1 Etheostoma spectabile
ACACACACACACCTACCTACCTACCTACCTGAGTAAGGGTTTCTCCTTTGCTTCCGGTTCCAAATCCTAATTCCTTTAACCGGCATGATGTTATCTGATCACTGCACTGCAAAGTTGGGCCCTTACACACATAACCACAAGTACCAAGGCACCCCTAACATCAAGAGTACACACACTGACACACACACCCACTCACAATTTGAAACCTCTGTACCGCCTCGCTGCACGTGTGCAGAGCCCACACACACACGTCGGCCAATCAAAAACCTGTCACAAAGAAAGAGGGGTGTGTAGGAAGGGAGTGGTGCATTCAAGGGGGCCCCTAACCGGTAACCTCTCAACCCCAAGGTTGCTACGGTGATGCGGATGCTATCTGCCAGTTTCAGTTGTTGCCGGGGCGATGCAGCATGGCCCGTTCATTCTTTTACCGGGTCCTCAGGCCCCTTTCAGTTATCAAGCAGGGTTCATCGGCACATACGCAGGCAAGCATACATTTCTGAACTAGGTTCTTTGAAGTGCTAAGCTGCTGAGCAATCAAGCTTAAAGAATGGTGAAGTTTAATTTGATGTGAATCAGTTTGGTGACAGAGAATGTGGCCTGCCGATAGCTTTTATTTAAACACCAGAACAGAAAAAGCTGCAAACACACAAATTATATTTTGTGTAAAAGTTAAATGTTCACCCAATATTTCACACACACAGAAATGTAACTTTCTTCACCGCTAAATGTAAAGACAGTTTTTGCTTCCAGCTTCCTATCATCCTTTCACCATCTACAGCATGTGCGTCTTGGCCTTTTTTGCCCTCTAGCTTCTCCCCATCCACTTCTCTACAGTCCTCAAGCGGACAAAGAGCCGTCTAATGTGATTATTGAGGGCTTTTACAAACATCAATCACACTCCTGGAGCACACAACGTTCAACTTAACCAGAAAAGATAGGAGAAACAGGCTTGATCAGTGAGAAAGACTAACAATGTGATTTTGCCTGCAACCATGTGTCTTCTGCATGTCATTTAAAGATAGACTGTATAAAATCAACACAAACTAAAGTGTGTTTGAAGCCAATGAAAAAGGTAATTATGTGTGTGACAAAATATCGCACCGGTGCTTACATTGTTTGCCTTAATCATAACTTGCAAAGCATCCGGAGACCTTTTGACTACCTCTTTCCGCATGACAATTCATCACTACCGTTCTACTTTTCCAATCCTGCAGAAACAGCGGTGAGAGACGTGTCACATCCTGTGGCTGGTGACGCTACCCTGCACAAGGGAACAATCAGAGAGAACAATCAGAGGGTGGTGATTGGACGAGGCAGCAGTCCGATGAAGAGCATTTTTCCTCTGAGGTCTGAACATATGGTCGAGGGTCTGGGGTTGAGGGAGGACGGCGACAGGAAATGGAACAGGATATAGTTGACAGTGCCATCTCCCACAGGATGCTGGGAAATACATCTCTGACAAAGGGTTAGCTCATGGTAAATGGTGCGAAATGTGGACAGGGAGAAGAGGTTAACATGCTCACATTATGCTCATTTTCAGGTTTATAATTGTATTTAAAGGTTATATCAGAATAGGTATCAGAAACAATGTTTTTGTTGTAATGCACATTGCTGCAGATCCTCTTTTCACCCTGTGTGTTGAGCTT
>NC_045750.1:12263964-12264147 GCF_008692095.1 Etheostoma spectabile
CTACAGAGTGAGGCATCTCACTTCTGTTCCATCTTTGTTGGTAGTCGCATATGTGCAGTACCTAGTTAAGGACTACTAGCCAGTCAACTCTGGGCTAAGCCACAAGCTTCACAGCGCTGCACGGCTTCAGTCGGGATGAGAGCTGACAACAGCCCGGGGACACATCCACAGTCAGCCCCCAGC
>NC_045750.1:12264157-12264401 GCF_008692095.1 Etheostoma spectabile
GCAGCCATCCCGGTCAGCACTTAACTCCGGTGCTAGGGACTCTAACGGCAGTTTACTGAACCGCCGAGAAACAAACCTAAGCACCTGAGTTAGAACAGCGGCCATTCGTAACATTAGTTACACCTTCGTTAGCGTTACCCCCCCCCCTTTTGCTTTTAGCCGTCTTTACAGTTAGCTAAATTTACCAGACAACACAGGAATAGGGCACCAAAGGTACTACTAGTAATTTAAAGATGTGGTAGCA
>NC_045750.1:12264411-12265246 GCF_008692095.1 Etheostoma spectabile
ACGAGAAGGATAACTCTGGGAGTTGGAAGGGGTGTGTTGCAATTCTGCCTTTGCACTCCGCGACACAGGTTCGTGGAGCCATGTGTCGCGATTTTGGTTTTATTTTCCATATCGTTACAGCCCTATTGAAAAGGGTTTCATTCAGCACAAACCCATTTTTCACCTTTTCTTCAAAGACCTGCTTTACCAAAGTTGTGCATGTTCACATCTGTGAAAACCCTAGTACTACAGTCTTAGAAGTGGGTTTTACTAGTTGGAGTTTTGATTTTTCTTATTCGCCATCCCCCGGGTCATTCATTCATAGTAATTGACTTAATCTAGGATGTTCTCAATTTCTCTTATTTCCTTCACAACCCCTTTTCTAGCTCCATGAATGCATCATATTCCTGTTCTTACGTCGTCGCAACTTTTTTCTGTCTACTAGAGCGTATGTAACAACAATCCGATACATGAAAAGAAATCAGAGAGCGATAGCCACAACCGTGTGTGACACCAGCATTCAGACACACGAACGCACGTACACACACATTTCAACAAAGTAAGGATTTCCTCCTTCTTTTCCTTTTTTATGCATTTCCTCTCCTCCTTCTATTATTCATTTCCTATGTCTCTTCCCTTACCTAAAAAATCCCTGGTGAAGAAAACAAAAGCAGTGAAGACACACACGTACCATATAAGAAACATAAAAATGAACAAAGACGAGAAAAAGGGAAAACAACTCAAAAACCTCAGAGCACTCTTAAAATCTGAATAGGACAACTACTGAAGGATATGTTTTGTATATGAACACACACACACACACACACACACACACACACACACACACACACACACA
>NC_045750.1:12265262-12302479 GCF_008692095.1 Etheostoma spectabile
CACACACACACACACACACACACACACACACACACACACACACACACACAGTTAAATGGGTTTGGTCTGAACTGACACGCAGGAGTGAAAACACTGCCACATGGGCTGCCTTCACACTGCGAGGTGTGTGTGTTTGCGCATGCGTGTGTGTGTGTGTGTGTGTGTGTGTGTTTGCGCATGCGTGAGGCCTTTTCTCACACTCCTCAGCATTTGATGCCAAATTACACTCATTAGCATCACGAGAAAAGTCGACAAGGCCTTCAATCAGACACACAAACACAATTACGGATACTGTGGTGCACACACACAGCTCTGCATAGAGAGAGAAAAACATACATAAATAAGAGTACGACCTCCACTGTCTGGCACCAGTGAGACCACAGAATGAAGCAATCAAGATGTTTGATTGAGCTTAGAAACATTTGATCACGCATATATCCCATGATTCCTGAGTCATAGTCAAACTAAGGGACAGAGGAAGGAGTGACCACAAACCGATATGGACAGGCAATTAAAAGAAAGAAAGAAAGTACAAATTTGTCTAATATCTGACATGAATTCTGGGAGTAACAAGAGTTGCTGCACCAGGAGGCAGCAGTATGTGAATGTGAGCTTGAGCATGTCTTGGTCATGTGTGTCTGGACAGTATCAGAAGAGGGCTGCAACAGAGAAAAGACAGCCAGTGAGTGCTATCAGTAAATGTCAACGCCACCCGGTAGCAGGGCACACAGACCACACATACAACGACAGCAGGGACTGTCTGTGTTGTCTCTCTCAGGGGGTCAGCTCTTGTCAAATGTGACATTCAAGTCTTGGAAATACAACAAGTGAGAGCAATGACGGGGTGTGTGTGTGTGTGTGTGTGTGTGTGTGTATCAATATAGCCCATACTGTATTGTTAGAGTAAGAGTTTCTGAAAACAAAGCTGCATCTGTTCCTGTTACAAAGGGGATATGCTGCCTCAAATCCCACCAGTAGGCCTGCACAATTCGGGGAAAAATATGAATCAAGATTTTTAAGCTTAGAATTTATATCACGATTCTCTGCCACGATTTTTTTCACAAAGTTTACAAGCCTGTAAACATAGAGGCTTCAAAAAAGAGAAGGGAGAGCATTTTTGCGCTTTCTTCTGTGAGTTTTAGTTGCATTTGTGATGCAGTCGGCTCATAAAATTAAATAAGAATCAGTCATAAAAAAAAATGTTGATTTAAAAATAACTTCTTTCAAAATGTAATCGTTAACAGGGTGAATTGAGATCGTGATTTTATCACAAATAATCGTGCAGGCCGACAACAGTCAAGATTAGTTCCTCATAAATTTGTTTTGCCCATTCCTTTGTTCAAAATAATACACATTGTGGGAGTTAGTACTCAATCAGGCTTTATTTATTTGCTCTTTCTTCTGCCTTTTGGGGGGGGGGACTCAGCTTTAGCTAAGCTGTGCCTGAGGAACAGTACAAACGTCCTGTTTGGTCCCATAAAGCAATCAATCACCAAGAATATCTTTATGCCATTAGTCTAGCTAATGTAAAACGCTGCCAGACGCCGAGTGATTCATTGTTACTAATCAGCTCCATGAAGGGCCTTTACAACGTTGACACAATATGCAAACAGTGCAATGAAATAATTAAGTGGGCTACCAAAACAATCAGACTCATAACTTTGCTTCCTAATGTTTACCACAAAAAAAAAAAATCAAGCTCTTCTGTCACTGTTTATGAACAAACTTGACCTGAAATGAAGAGAGAGACAGATTTGCTGGAAGGTGACACAAGATACAGAGAGAAAACAAACATACACTTTATCCTTGTGCATTAGATATATATATACTATTTTTTTTTAATTGACTGGACAGCTGAAGACATGAAAGGGGAGAGGGAGGGGGAATGACATGCAGCAAAGGGCCACAGGTCGGAGTCAATCCCGGGCCCGTTGCGTCAAGGAGTAAACCTCTATATATGGGCACCCGCTCTACCAACTGAGCTATCCGGGCGCCCAGAGGGCATGATATTTATGTCAAGGTATGGTGTTGATACTAAATGATACTAAAGTCTACTGTCATCTCTCTATGTAACCTGATTCCATTGATAGTGTCCCAGTGAGTGCAAACTGTTGTGTGTGTGTGTGTGTGTGTGTACACACACTTGTGACTTATGGTGTTACTACGTTTCAAGCCGACTGCCATGCTTTGAGTGGCTGGTAGACGTGAGCTCATACAATGGGCTTCTGTTTAAGGCTGGGTAATGGGGAGGAGAAATTAAATGAGAAGAGAGAGAGGCTCAAAATGAGAAGTGCAACACCACACATCTATGTAAATTTGCACTTTGAAGTTCAACACATGATTCAAAATACAGTAGAGAAGTCTCTCAGTGTAAAAGGAGAATGAGTTAGAGCTTATTCTTTAGAAAACCCACATTTCTCGGACTGTGCTCACTTTATAGATGCATTTAGAAGTTATATGACTAATTACAGCACTAGCCGATGCCTAACCAAATCAGTGTTTTGAATAAGTTGGCAAAAAAGCTTTTCGCAAAGTATTGGGGTGAAACCTTTAATTGCTCAAACACACATGTGGCAAAACTCAACATCCAAAGCACTACGCCCAAACTTTGGCAGAGGATAGGAAACAATTGGGGTTTAACCCAAACCACAAACCACTCTGTTGCTTCACATCCCTGAAAATAATATGTACCCCAAATTGTGCAAGTCTTGAGCAGAAACAAAGGGATGGGAAAAGGAGGAGTGGAAGAGCAGAACTGCTGGGACCTTGTATGTCACCTCCCTGCTTCTGAAATTGCATCCCCTCCCATCCCTTCCCCAGCCCACAACCACATGAAAGGCCTACTGGGTTGGGTTCCCATATGGTGAGGAGACAAGCGGGTGTGTGTCTTTGTGCGCGTGTTTAGATGGCTTAGCTGGTTAATAGGGCTCCCTTCGACCTAGTGCCCTCAGCCTTAAGAGCCCCACAGACAGCTGTTTTCCTGGAGACACGCACACACAGACACACACCTCCCTGCCCAATTAGGACACCAAGTTATGTTGTTAGTGGCCGTTTACCATAAACTCCCCCGCCCCACTTTTACTTCTCCTTCCTCTCTCCCCACCTTTCTTCAAGCACTAACTCATTTGCTAGGTCATATCACTGAATATAAAAAGATTATTTCATGCCACAAATAGCATAATATGCAACAAAAGAGGAGGTACAAAAAAAATGCTGATGCAGCATTGGGACACATATAGTGTTTTTCCAATAACTGTGAATCAAAAACTTGACCAGAAAATTGCAGTGTCTCAGATCCATTTCCAGACTTTTCAGAACTGTGTAGGAACCCTGTTATTCTCGGGGAACCCTTATCTTATTTATATTCATTGTTTACATATACAGTCAATCCAGCATCAGCCAGAGCGTCCGATGTACATCTCTCACAGTCTGACATGCTTGTTCATCCTGGCACACTGCATTTCAGAAAACTGAACTGTCATGGCTGCACTAAAAGGTGGCTCTAGCTAAAGTGCAATTATCAACCTAGGGTTGCAATTCTCAACCTAGGGTCTTTTTGTGAATGTACCCGAGTCAAACTTTCGATTAAAAGAATAATTAGGACGGAAGCGCAACTTTTAAGATTTACCGTATTTTTGTTTCCAGTTAAAATGGCCTATTGAATGGGAGTGCTAGGGGCAATACTATGATCACATCAAAATCGCTATTTTTAAAACACTAAGAAGGCTCGACATAACATGAAACTTTGCTCAAAGTATCACCAGGGGCTCTACATATGAACTTGAGCATTGAGAACATTGTGTGCGTTACACAGAGTTTACTAAAAAAACAAACAGTTTTGAGCAACTCACTTTAGCAGCTGGTTTTTCTGCTCACCACCATCTTGCCAGTCAAAAAGTGTAGATTTCCAAATGCAACGCAACATGGAGGAGAGTAACGATGGAAAGCTCCTAAAGCTTAGTTCCATATAAATGCACGCATAATTTGGTGTTTTGTCGCTAGTGAAAAACAATATTGACCTTGCAGTTGAAAAAGGAGCCCCATAATAATGACATTTCCTCCTATGGAGTCCAATCATTCACATTTGGAGATCGACACTTTTTGACTGGCAAGATGACGGCGAGTGGAAAAACCAACTGCTAAAGTGAGTTATTCAAAACCTTTTTTAGTAAACTCTGTGTACACAAACAATGTTCTCAATGCTCGAGTTCATGTGTGGAGCCCCTGGTGTTACTTTGTGCAAAGTTTCAAGTTGTGTTGAGCCTTCTTAGTGTTTTAAAATTAGCAATTTTGATGCGTTCACAGTGGTAGTAGTAGTAGTAGTAGTAGTAGTAGTAGTAGTAGTAGCAGCATCACAGTAGTGCCCCCATCACTCCCATTCAAAAGGCCATTTCACCAAAAACGAAAATACGGTAAATCTTAAACAAAAGTTTGACTCGGGTACATTCAGAAAAAGACCCTAGGTTGCATTTTTGCGAGAGTTACGCTGTTAGGCATCAAATTCCTAACTCTCACTCACTTATTCTGTCTTTCATTTCTTCCTTTCTTTTATTGAGCTGTACACAACACTTTTATTTTTCATTTACTTTATCCTCACCTTTTCAGCACTTCCACCTTATTTTCTCATTTCTCTCCCTTCCTCTCCCTGCTCCCTCTCTTTCTATTGAGCTACTTAACTGGGAGTGTTATAGAATAGTCAGCATACTGGGAGGGATCGAGACTGGCCAAAAAGCTGTGCGTGTGTGTGTGATTTTAAGTGTGTAACTGCGTTGGTCTGCCAAAAGGAATTAGGCTCTATTTTCCTCTCTCTGTTGTGTATAGCCCTGTCTGACTTGTCAGCCTCAACAGCCCACAGATGGATACAAAAACACTTTCAGAATAGATGCATAAAAAGAAAGGGAGAGGAGGGAGGGGGCCAAGAAATACCACAGTAAGACTGACAGAGGTTTTGGAAGTTAAGTCAAAGAATGGAAGTGAACAAAAGGCAATCAGTTGAACATTTCAACAGACTGTACGTCTACATATTCTGTGTGAAACCCATAACAACACTTTGCAAGAAATGGCTGATGATATAAACTGGTCTGGCAGAAAATGTTTAATCTACTGTACTTAGTGGCTGGTCCTGTGACTATTACACCTCATTTTTGACAAGCTGGTTTCTCCAAATACACAGTATCCTGATTCAGAGCCATTATATTGATGAACTTAAAATATTAATATTATATGCATCAGAGTTTACCTGGGACATTAGATATATAATAATCAGCAAAGGGCCTACCAGTTATGTTTGTCATTTTAGTCAGTAAAGGTGGTTTGATTAGAAATTAATAAGCATCCGAGCTAAATGAAATTGGCTATTTTGCCAAATGTGAACATGATCCAAGATAAAGCTACAAAATCTGGTTGGAGGTTTCAAAAATCCTCTGACAGGGCTATCTTAAGATGTAACAGCAGAGTCTACTACATTTTCTGCATTGGTGAAAGTTGCCATAGAAATTCTTCTGTCAAACTTAAAAACTTTAATAACCACTACATTAGTCATAGGTTTAGTTCCACAGCTGTGTGTAGGAGTCTAAATGGGTCTATGGAGGAAGGAGGTCACATACAGGTTTGTTCTGTTGCATTACTGTTAAGTCTCTTTACTGTGTTCTCCAGTTTTTATTTTATGTATAAGAGAAGCAGTTGAAGTGATAAAGACGGAAAAAATAAAGACAAAGAGTGGGAGAGGAGATAACAAAAGACTAAATGGAGAAGATAGCAGGACACGGCACAAAGGCCAGATCTATTCATAAATGATTGATAAAAGAGAAAGATTGATGGATTTCTCTTTTCCTCCCAGTCCTTTGGGGATCTGACATTTCCATCCAGACCACTCATCACTGCCTCAGTCTTTACACAACAAAGACAGTCAGTCTCTTCTCCAGACCTCCCGGGTATTGGGGGCCCAGAGGACCTCTGCTCCACCAAGGCCCAGAGCCCTTACTATGCTTATTAACCTGCTTCCAACCTAGTTTTCTTCCAGGACCTTTGGGCCTCTAGAGCTCAATCTTTTCCATCAATCTTTGGAGGTTGGAGTGTTGGGGGGGGGAGTGGATTGGAGGTGAGGCCTCAACAGTAGGAGACGTGGCTGATAGGGTGAATTCAACCCAATTCTAGCAGACAGTAGGGGCACATAGTTGGGGTAATTGAAAGGGGAGGGGGGGACCTTCTTTTATGTGGTGCCGCCTTGTATGCTGCTGTGGGTTAATGGATCAAACGAAGGAGTTATGTTTGAATGTGTGTGTAAAAGAGAGCGAGAGAGAGAGAGAGAGAGAGAGAGAGAGAGAGTTAAAGATGGTTTGGTGCATTAAGTAGAGGGAGACTGATGAGAAGAATCAGTGTTTATAAAGGTGATAGGTCTTAAGAGAAGATATGCATTTGGTTTTTTGTTTAACAGGTCAGGTATTTAGCGACACAGACAATACACAACCAAATAATTATAAACTCATCTGCACATGTACTACAACATTTTTATCTTATGGAAAAAGCCCCACATTTTTTGCTGGAACCATAACTTGGATCGAGTGAATCAAAACAAAAAGGGGCTGGACTAAAATTACAGCCTAAGCACCAGGACTCCATACAATTACGGTGGAAACAGTGCAACATGACACACACAAACGTTGAGTACAGACAAAATGCCTATCGCTCTGAGGTAGGAACCAGATCCTTCACAAACAGCAGTGGATCCAACAGGAGTGAAACTGCCCTCCAACGACCTCAGCCCAGATGATGGCACTGACAGGTGCACAATAGTTATCTGATACACTAGCATCACTGCACAAGACTGTTCATATCCTACAGCTGGAACCGGTGCCCTTTCAGGATGATAATCAACCTGAATAACAACTAATAGGTTACTACATTTATCAGTGTGCATGCATTTCTGGCATTGAAATAAGCTTTAAAGCCTCAATATCTGACATACTGTACAACATCACATATTTATATGAAATCTGTCAATCCATTTTCTTACTTTTACCCATGTGAACGCTGGACACCAACATGTACAGTACCACTATATTATCTCAATTTGAGAGTTAAAATGATTAGACAATAAAAAAATATCCCTAGATTCAGCTTTCCAATTTTATTTTGCCTTATGTGTTGTGATTCTGGGTGTTAATTGGACTATTTGAAGCCATCAGATTTAGCAAATCGTAACAAGCATTTTCCACCATTTTCTGACATGGTGTAGCTACTCAACTATTAATTCATTAAAAAAAATAATAATAATCAGCAGATTAATCAATAATAATAAATAATCATTAGTTTTAGCTTTGGTTATGTTGTTATATTTACTTCTTTATTGTACAGCTCAGATTTACCACATTTTATATTTTTTGCTATTTTGTGACTTGACAGTCTCAATACACTTCCACAGATTCTCTATTACCAGACAAGAAAGGTACAGGCATAACATACCATAATATGGTAACAGGAATTATATTACCACTTTTTCCTCACAAATAGATCTGAGTCTTCAGCTGGGTCCTGTACTGCTGAGCACACACTTCTTGAAGCACAACACATTTGTCTGACAGGTTTTTAATCTAAAAATCTGAATCTTCAGAGCAGCACAAACCTCACCATATGAGACAGACAAAAACTCAGCCAACAGCAGCAGCAGCTAAAAGGCCATGTGGCCATAATTCGTGAGCAGAGCTCACTCAAAACACTTTACTGGAGCTTGGATTAAAATGACTCATTTGGATATTGAAAAAAAAAAAGAATGTCAACATTCACATAAGTTATTATTTATATCCATAATTACATATCTCCACACCCATCTTACTTATAAACCAACAGGTAAGAGAGAGACACACACACACACACACACACACACACACACACACACACACACAAAGTTGTTTCCCACCATGCATTGTCTGTTAAGCTTCTCCTGTTGCCTTCATTACCGGGCAGTAACAGGAATGGGCGTGCAGCCTCCAGCAGGGTTTAAGAGATTAACCATTCTGTAGCCGTATGAAATAATATTCCTTATAATCCCCATCACTGATTCCGAAAATCCTTTCTCACTGTGTGGCATGGGAGGGTCTCTCTAAATGTGCTCTCTTGTTCTTTTGCACATGCACGCACGCACGCACAAAACAGCTGGTGTCTAGAAACACCCTGGCATACTGTGTGTGTGTGTGTGTGTGTGTGTGTGTGTGTGTGTGTGGTGTGTGTGTGTGTGGTGTGTGTGTGTGTGTGTGTGTGTGACTTTACACAAGCATTTAACTATCCGTCAAATAACAGCAGGACCATTAACTATCAGTAAATAGTGATACTACTCTCGTCATAAATACACCGATGTGGCAAAATATTGTTTGCAGAACTGAGGCACAATGTCTCTCGTATTCTCTCATTTCTACTCAACAGCTGTTCTGAAGTGAGGAGTCAAGCTCTTTTGGATGACAGCACATCTGTACATACTTTTGGATTAAAACTGTATTTGTTTCATCACTTGTTTCTGCCACTTTCAGCTACATAGTATCACTATCATTATATATTACATACACACCCACACACACCACCACACACAACACACACACACACCACACACACACCATACATATACATATATATATACATACATACTACATATATACACTATATATATACCACAATATACACATATTATAATATATATACACATCCAATATACACACACTACACATACAATATACATTATATATTAAACAACACCTATAGATACTACTCACACATATATATACATTACACATACATATACATATACACATATATACTACTATAATACACATATATATATCCACACATATATACACACACACACACATATATAGTATTATACACACACATATATTATATATAATTATATAAACACATACATACAATATATGTATCACACACACATATATATATATATATAATATATAATACACACACATATTATATATATATACACACCACACACATATATATATATATATATAATATCATACACATACACACACATATTATACACATCATATATACACACACACACATACATACTATAATACATATATATACTATATAATACAACATATAATACATACTATATATCATATATATATATATACATACATTATATACATATAATACATATAACACACACACACACACACACACACCACACACACACACACACACCACACACACACACAACACACACCCACACACACACACAACACACCCACACACACACACACACACACACACACACACACACACACACAAATAATATACATACATACATACTACATACATACATCACACAACTGGTCAAATGTTTGGGGTCACTTAGAAATTTCCTTGCACTCCTATAGACGGTATACCAGCTCAGATCATTGCATTGTTTTTTTTAACCATGGCAGCAGTTTTTAGATTACATTATGTGTTTAGATAATTGCAAAAGGGATCTCCAATGTTTTCTCGTTTTAAAAAAAAAAAAAGATACCAGATTAGTAAACAGACTGTGGCTTTGGAACACTGGATGAATGGTTGCTGATAATGTGAGGTGAAGATATTGCATTAAAGATCAGCCCCCAACTCAGATCAGCTGGTATTCTGTCTACAATGGAGTGGTATGGAAAGTTGTAAGTGACCCTAAACTTTTGACCGGTAGTATACACACACACACACACACACATCTATGTATCTATATCTATATCTATATATATATGAGAGAAAGAGAGAGAGAAGTGGAAAATGGCATTATGCATCATGACAGAGAGAGATTTAAAAAGACAATTTAAAATTAGATAAAGTACATAAAAAGGGTGGGGAAATATGAGAGAAATAAGACATGGCAAACAACGGGAATAAAAGGCAGAGAAACATATACCATTCCTGAGGCTTAATGTGGGCAGACCAACATGACAGCAAGGTCACTCGACACTACAACTCACACAGACATGAACAGGCCATGTAAATAGTACTTGAGTAGTAGTACTCTGTGTATCACTGATGTATGGAAGTTTTCACCAGGACAAATAAGTTTAAGTGCACACGTGTACATGCACATACACACAAAAATACACACAATGAGGTCTCTGTTAATGAGGCAGACAGCTAGAGCTACTACAGAGGAAGATTCAGTAGTCAACAGGGATTCCTGTGCAGAGTATGTCATACTTCACAGTGACAGACACTTTCTCAGACACACACATACACATGACATGCAGTGATCTGGGGAAACAGAGTAAGATGGATGATGAGCCTAGGATCTGCTTCAGGCAAGACAGGGAGAGACATTATGGCCAATTTGTTTTTAGTGATTAATAGACAAATTAGTAAAGAAAATAAATAGACTCAAACTGTGTGTGTGTGTGTGTGTGTGTGTGTGTGTGTGTGTGTGTGTGTGTGTGTGTGTGTGTGTGTTGCACTTAAAGAAAATGTGCGAGACAGAAAAAGAGACAGAGAGAATAGTGAAACTTAACTTAGATTACTTGATTTTCTGGTATTCTTACATAATGTCACTTCACATAATGAGAATTTAAAAAAGAGTTACACAGCAAGAGAAAGAGCAAGACGGTGAGGGTAGGACAAGGAGAAAACACTATACTGCTGTCAGTCTTTTATTTCATAGGTCTCGTAAGTCTTTGTGACACTACGGTAGATAGAAAGACAGAGACTGACAGGCCGCATGAATGAGTTGGTTGAATCAAGACAGTCTACGCAATTCAATTTTTTATTTTTATGTGACCTTAGAAGGCTGCTTTACCAGCACTCAGTAACCATATTACACAAAGAAATTAAAAATATGTAACTGCTCTTCACAAGAAAATGGGATCACATTCATCTAGGTATCCATGGGGTAACCCTGCACATTGGCATGTCAACCATTTTATTAATGTATTGCAAATTCTCTGTAGTTTGGCACAGAGCTGCCAGTCAAAGTGGAAACAAGCACAACCACATACTGTATTTGTATATGTACATGTGAATTGTATGTGTGCAAGGGAGTTATGCAGTGCGGGGTGGGGTATGGATACACGCACAGTATATATATATATATATATAATAACCTAGGTCACTGTGTTGACAATGGACCCTTTGACCGTTGGCAGGAATGGAGGACAACAGATTGTGTTGCCATTCTCTGACAACAAACACACAAAGGGCAGGGCAGTGACCAAGATAGAAAATAAAGCTTTCTGAAACAAAAACAAGTGCCAGATTTATTCAAAACAAAATTAAGCAAAATTGTATCATTCTTAATAATTATGATGTCCCTCAATATTACCACTAATTGGATTGAAGGCCAAAGTTAAGGATCTTACTTTCAATGTGGCTATTGAAATTTAAAGAGCATTTGTATGGTGCTGGTGGTAATTATTGCCCCACTCTGTCTTTAAAGACTCCCAGCGGCAATGATAAACACAACTCTCGCACAATACCAGTGACATAATACCAGGCCCCCTCCGCTAACATTGCTGATAGTTGGCACACATGTCCGACTGACTCAAATCTGAGACTCTTCCAACACAGATCTTGGGAAATCTGTCTGCCTCAATCACAGCTAAATTAACCTACTTTTTCATTTACTTTACTTTCTCAACTTTCCTATAATGCGCTTTGACAGAACGAGAAGTCTATTTCTAAACAGCCAGTATTACAAGCAACCAAAGAGGAGAACAGCTGGCAGAAGTAGCATAGTCTCGCATTGCCAGACCTTTCTCCACAGCAGCGCGAATGAAGGTTTGCTGATTCCACACAGCATCCCGGGAAAGGAGAACAACATGCTCTGGTTTAATGGCATTTCTTTATACCAATCACAATTGTCTTTGCGTTGTATGCATGTGCTATGTCCTAATCAAATAGATACATTTTATCTTAGTTGTGCAACAGAAAACTCATATTGGACAGATACAGTAGTTGTTCATAGCTTATAGTTGTTTATTCAGCTGACGATAGTGTTGTCTAATGTTACCAATGTTTACATGACTAAGAATATGCTTGAAAAGAGCCAACAAACAGCTGTTTTGAAGGACTTATCTGCCAACACAAATAAAGCCGCAGATCCACCCCAACTTCTCATCTTACCTTGACTGATTTTTTAGAGCAAATATTCAGTATGATCCCACATTAAACTGCTTATTTTATTTAGCAGGGTAAGCCCTGGCTTGCAGGTTTATATTGTGCAGGTCTACTGTAAATTTATATTTCCAGTATGATTTGCTGCCTGTTGGGATAAGAAACCCGCCACATTTCTACATATTTTTATGTGAATCATGAGGATAGACGCAGGATGTACCACGCACTACATTTGTGTGCATGGGCGTGTTAAGTGGCACAAGTGACAGATGTGGCAGAAAATCCCTGTTTATTTTTCCTGACAGGGTCATACAGTCAGAGCGTATCTGTGTGTGTCTGTGTATGCAGTGTGTTTCCAGGCCTTGAGTGCAGTAAAGTGCAGATACGGGATAACAATAGCCTTTATGTTCCTGTAAGATGAGCTCCCACCTGCTGCAGTGTGTCATTCTGTATTGTATGGTTGTGTTTGCCTGTCTGTCTGCCATACACATCACCGCAATATTATACAGGATGTATTCAATCCTAACCTTTGCTGCAATCTAAAGCGGTTGTGTAGCTTTACAGGAGATCCTTTGTTTATTCTGTCAGCTTATGAAACGTCATTGACTATGAAACAGGTTTACTATAGTGCAGTTATGCTGTACAATAACCACCCCTGTTGCACGTCTGTGACATTTATACCAACAGCAAACATGTTTTTTTCCCCCCAAGATCTTTCTTTGAGTGAAAAGGGCATAACAATAGTAACTGCGTGCTACAGCAGGTGCCACTCTGTTGTAGGTTCAATGACTGTCATAAACAGCCAGAACATACAATCACCAGGCTAGAGGAAAAATACTACATACAAGATGCTCTTTTTGTAAAAAAACAGTTCATAAAAATAATACAGATAACGGCTGATAAATTGATAAAATAAATTTTAAAAAAACAAGGCCAGAGGTTCAGTGGGACAAGGATGGGTCACATCCATACAGATACCTACAATTTCTATTGTAAAAATTAAAGAACAAAGCTGCTTGAAACAGCTGGCAAAAAAAAGAGTTAGTTAGTTGTCAATGATGGTGTGACCTAAATTCCAGTCCATCTCACACTAGCTGCATTTGTCACAAAATGGACCAAATGTATCAGTTCTTATTGGATCATTTTGCACCTTGAAATGAATTATAGCAATTCCATTTTGTTTTAACAAGCCTGCTCCAAGTAAATGCAATACACTTCTACAGTCAACGTTTACCACCTTGCTGGCTGCTATGATGCATAGTGTGTCACTTGAAATCTTTTTTTGCATGTAAATCTACACAGAAATCAATTTACCAAGTTCCACACCTAGAGGAAAGACCTGAGTGACCGATAATGGCATGCATTCAATTTGTAATGGTAACCCTAAGCCTTCTATGAAAAACATGGGATTTATTATTGTGTGTGACATACGTTACTCATATATACTATATTGTCTCTCTTTCTCGCACTACAATGCTTTATCTACAGGCAGTTGCAGACTGCAGCTTCCCTACTTAGCCCTCCTGGCTTCACTGTAATTCAAACAATGACATGAAAAATAATAGACACCAACAACATCCTTGCCGTTTCCTTCACCTGTTGAGTGGATCAGATATCTGTAGGGTAGCACATATTATTCTACACATTAACAACATTTTACTAAGGAAATTGGGCTACTGTGAAGTATGCAAATACATTAATTTAAGAGAAATGTATAAAGCAAGACAAAAACTGATTATAGGAGAGGAAGATAAAGGACGAGCTGGGGCATTGTGTTGCTTGTGGTCAGCGTGGCAGTGTGAGGGCGGACATCAAAGGGCAGAGGATGGACAGATGAGCTAGGAAAGGTCTGGAAGCCATATGAAACAACAGGAAGAGAGAAAGGGAAAGAAATATAGGACAGGGAGTAAGAGAGAGGGGAGAGAGGAAGAGACTTTAAAACAGAGGAAGGAGGGAGGGAAGGCTGAGGTGAAAAGGATGAGTGTGTGACAATGGAATATGCTGAAACATCATGTCACATCTGTTCACAGACTCACATAAACAGTTGAACACACTCAGTTCAAGCTGTGAAAATGTTTTGTCAGATGTTATATTAGAATATACAATCTCCCTAAACACATTTTTTTAACTAAGCAGAAGACAGGCTCATCTGTTCTCTCAGATTTTACCTAAGCTCTGCTGTCAGTTTAGGCCTGCACGATTCGGGAAAAAATATGAATCCCAATTACATATGAATCACAATTCTATTAGCTTAGAATTCATATCACAATTCTCAGCCACAATTTTTCATGATAAACTGTAATGTTTATTGTACATATGAACCATGGCAAAACCAAACAAATTGGCAGTACCAAACTGATTTGTTTTTGCCACCTATAGCACATTGCTCATCACCACAAGCCTGTAAACACAGAGGCTTCCATGCAGAGAAGGGAGAGCATTGCAGTGCTTGGGAGCACTGTAAAACTTATTCTAAATAGTTTATTTATAGTTTAAAACTCACAGAAGAGAGTAGTAGTGTTTGTGATGCAGTCGGCTCGTGAATTTTAAAAATGTAATTGTGCACAGGGTGAATCAAGATCGCGATTTTATAATGACTAATCGTGCGGGCCTATGTCAGTTTAGCTCTTGTTTGGCTCTCCATGGGAAATACAATTGGACCTGAACATCTGGCTATTTTGATAAAACAATAGTTGTGTAAAGTCTGGAACACGGCCTTGACTTGAACTCTGTGACTGCACTCTGCACCGTTCAACATGTACAGTAATGAAATAAATATGTTGTAATGCAGCCAATAAAAAACCCGTAAGCAAAAACAAATGTACACGTACATTATATAATTGCAGATTTCTACAGGTTGTACCACACATTATGTAGAAAATTTATAAATAACTCAAAATTAATTTAGCCCTGGTAAATTTAACAGTTTTGAGAAAAAGTATGTGATTTGTGCAAAAAGGGGTTTCGCTGGTGGTTAAGCCAGAGAGAGAGTAGAAGGGCCCGTTGAATTCAAATCAACAACTTAATTAATCCCACAAGCGGCAATTTGATAGCTGCTGTACCAACAGTGTGTTGAAGAAGATAAATTGGTTATATGGTAGGTGTCTCATTAATTGTCAATAATTTAATCTTTTTTTCTTTTCTTTTTTAAGTGTGTTTGTGAGCATATAAATGCATCTACAAATGTATAACCATCCAGGAGACGGAGGGGTATCTCTGGATCCTCCAAGCAGAAGTCACCACAGTGGGAGTTAAATCAGGTCTCCCAGGTTTTTTGCAAGTCAGAACTAAACTAACAATTCATACTACTATGTGCAAAACAACCCATGAAATAGAGATTACTAAACCATGAATTAATTATGTGAAAAATTACTTAGTGTCATCATCTAAAGCTAGCAGAAATAATTGATAAAATTAGTGATAGACCAATTTTATCGGACGGCCGATATATCAGGCCAATATTTGCGTTTTTACGTGTATTGGCATCAGCCGATACACTGCTGCTGCGTTTGACAATAGTTTTCTCCAGCCATTATTTACAGACAGGCGTCCACAGGCCGCTCTGTGTTGCTGGAGACACTGCAGTTCACGTGCAGACCATGAACTGGCCCTCCACCACTACCACCATGTCTTAAATTACAAATAAGGCACTTTATTTCAATGGCTACTTTTCAGGTTTAAATTATTTAAATGTGACCTGACGATATCTGTCTCATAATGTCAACAAGCAATGTCTCATCAAGGCTGTGTTGTAGATGTTTATGAAAGCCTTTTACCCTTGCACAGTTAACTCTATGCAGTGCACCCATCCATATGATGCACATTGCACACATAATTGGGTGATATGAATGTAAGATGATTGCAGAAGTAACACTGCTCTGTTTTTATTACAAAACCAATCCAGTGTGGCAGGGTTTACATTTCTATGATGTAAACTGAGGGAGCAAAAGCAGTATTGGTTTCAAAGATTGGGCCAAGAAAATCGGCAGCGCGTACGGGTCATCGGCTAAGGTTGATGAAAAAAAATTGAAAACGGTATCGGCACTAAAAGATCCAAATCGGTCGATCCCTAGATAAATCACACTTGCATATACCACAGAGTGATCTGGTATTCACTGACTTCCTAGCAGTCGCCCAGGCTTAACAACCCTGCTCAAACCAGGGCTTACACAGACACACACAAAATGTAGCCATTTTCTTATCAACTGCACTGTCTTTTACAATCAAGAGCAAATTAGTCCCTGACAGATTTAGTTTTATTAAGCCAAGGAACTGTAGGACAGAGCTGAGCAGAGACAGCTGGAGTCAGAACATTACATGTGATGATCAACAAGTATCTTGTGGGTTAGGGTTAGGAAGGAAATGCCCGTGTATAAATACAAGAAGACAAATGCGCAAGAGAAGTTCAGGAAAAACATTAATTTCTCCCTCATCACTCCTTACAAGTCCTTTGTGCCCTAGCCAAGGCTTTGCCTAACTCTTGGGCAGTCTGCATAGAGGCGTGAGAGAGGGCGGCTTTATGTATACACACACATATACACATTCCAAGCCAGATGCAGTTCAATGGGAATAACCCTCCATTTCTTAGAATGCTACAGCCCTTTCCCCACTCTCTTACTTTTTTTCCCTCTCTTTCTCTGTCACCCCCATCCCGTTTCTTTTGTTCCTCATGGGCCCAGGTCGACCTCTAGAACCAGGCCAGGCTACCCTCGCTGGAACAAGTCCGGTGGGAACTGACTTGTGGATTCTGGCTGCATAATGACTGCTCTCTATCTGTGAATGGAAGGGACCATGACGGGCTTGAGTGAACAGTGACTAGTAGAGGGAATTCAGGTGGGATAAACAGGGTGTGTGTGTGTTAAACAGAATAAACAGCAATTAGTTTATTTAGGCATTACTGTGCCTTGTTATTTGTCATGTGATAAGGAACCCAACTTGGATCTCAAGCTGTTGGCGTTAGTCATTACTGAGTAGCACTGTTTATGCACAAACAGTCATTGCCAGTGTGGTGCCAGCCTAAACCAAAATATGTCCATCAATAGACAGGCCAATTGTGTACGTTTCTCCACACACACACCACACACACACACACACACACACACACACACACACACAACACACACACACACACACACACACACACACACACACACACACACACACACACACACACACACACACCACCCACACACACACACACACACACACACACACACACACACACACCACACACCACACACACCCCACACCACCACAAAGTACTTGAACATGGCAACGCACACTGAAGATGATGGCTGCTACAGATGAAAAAAGATTGGGGAAAGACATGCATCTATTAATAACTTAGGGATGGGGGGAGGAATGTACAGGCAGTTTGCATGCGTGTCTAAAGTATGACTGACTGTGGACATTAGCATGTCAGCTGGAAGCAGTTTGTCTTTTTTTGCGTGCGTGTGTGTAGGTAACTAGTGCGCACATGTATCTGACAGGGATGCCCTAAGTCTCTTCTAACTCCAATTAACCTTCACTAGTTCAACCTACTTTCAACATTAAAATAGCTTACTCCCTATTCAACCCAGTGCTATATTTGGCAGATGAAACATAGTGTGTATTATTTAGGGACACACTTCATTTAAAAGTCAAAGTTGTTACATGCCAGCAGGTAAGGCTAAGAAGTCCTCCATTAAAAATCCATTTAAATGGTGCAATTTTGGGCTGTCCCAAACAAAAGTTGACAATCATGAGAGAACAGTGGTGAAATCTTTGGATGTCAATCAAAAGCCGTCTTAGAGCGCATTGTTTGGCAACCAAAAAACGGCTGCATCAAAATCATGGCCAGTATGAAAAAAAAGTCCCTCTGTGTAACTGTTGCTAACGGAAGCATGGTAGGTGTAATAACATAACTACCTTGGTGTAACAGCACACATCACTCATCAACGACAACTGGCAATGCACTCATTCCCTTTGGACATGTTAAAAACAGAAGAATAGCATCCGCTAGCCAAGTCCTTGAAGTTGCAAATGAGTGGGCCATAACAGGGAGAGGTGGCAAAAGCTGAGTGAGATGCTGAAGGATGGAGAACCTGCACCCCAGGCCTCTGGGGAAAAAGTGGAGCCAAAGCCACCAAAGAGGAAGATGGCCCTCCCACTGATGGAATCAGAGTCAGAGTCTGATGATGAGGTGCTCTCCACAGATAAAACTCTGGAAAGGTACAAGTATGGCTGCACAATTAATCAAATTTTTATCACAATCACAATTTTGGCTTGCCATGATCAAATTTGCGTGATTGAGCAATATTTTAAATGCATCATTCCGGTCACAGAATGTTCTGTATCAAAGTTTTTTTTTTTCCCCACAAAGTCAATCTCGCACCCCATAAACCACTGTCTGATCACGTGCCACCATGAGCCAATCAGAGTTGTTCCCTGCACCGCGTAGCTTAGGTAACGTTTAGACTGCAGGCAAAAGTGGCCCAAATCCATTTTTGGGGGGTCAAGTGACCAAGTCAGACTTTTCTAGAAGTAGTATGAACACTTAAATCTAGCCCAGATCTGATTTTTTCAAATCAGATTCAGGTCACTTCCATATGAAATTAAAGGAGAATTCCTTTCTATTCCAACACAAAGCTCTGTTTGCAAATTCGGAGTGCTGTCAGTAGAGAGAAAAACAAAAACAATCGGTAGTGCCTA
The DNA here is from genome assembly GCF_008692095.1 of Etheostoma spectabile. Lineage (NCBI taxonomy): Eukaryota > Metazoa > Chordata > Actinopteri > Perciformes > Percidae > Etheostoma > Etheostoma spectabile. The sequence continues at coordinate 12,284,055 of NC_045750.1, forward strand.
CACCATGTAATGCTCCTATTAGAGTTAGTACCCAACAGGCTTAAACAGGGCAAGTTTTAAACGTGTGTTTTTAGCCTCTTAACATGTTCAAAATGTCATTAAAAGTACCTTCCCATGTGAAGTGATTCCTTCCGAGTGAACACAGCATGGCAACTGCAGATGCAGGAGACCCATCAACAGAACCTGAACCCCCTTCCTTTAACGTTGCCGGTGTGAAAGTATTTTGGCTTTCCAGTGAGTTATGGTGACAACAATTGCAAGCTCTGTTATGTGCATGTGAGACACTTAATTGTTCAGAGGAGACTATGGACATGGCTGTTTTATTGTTTTTGTTTGTTTTGTTGTGAACTGAATGTCATCTTCTGTGATAAGACTCCAGTTACAAAAGAGAAATTAGATGGCAGGTTATTTTGCGTAAGTTTTCAATCGATTGAAGACATAAGTTTGTTATTTTATGTTGTTAATAAATGTTTTAAATTTGAGAATGTAGTGTGGTACATTGCAAACAAAAGTCAGATATTATATTGCATAAAAGTCTAGTCTAAATATGGCATAGCAACTTGTGCTTTAAAAAATATAAATGTAAAAAAAAAAAAAGAACGAGAATCGAATCGTGTCATAAACTACTCAGGATATTGTATAAGTCAGCCATAGCTGAGGTGGCCTGCAGCAGAAACCCAAATCAGCTAAACTACACTTTATTTAAACTCTTGACTTGGAGAGAATGACCTCTGACCTGCTGCCCTGGACTTCAGCACAATTGGATTAACAGTGGCATGAGACAGTCAAAATACACAGAGAGAGGAAGATCCCATTTGCCATCATGTCCCCATTTAAACTGCGGGATGATTACTATGACTGCATCAGGCAGATAAACAGCAAGACGAATCACTACACACTAACACGCTTACTTCTTCCTTTCCTCAATGTCAGTCCCCCAGCATATAGGGGCCCCTCACCGGTAATTTGATCTATCTCAGACCTGAGGTCAGAGTAGGAATTCTAACCCACAGTAGTTAAAGACAAAAAGGAGTGACCGGTCACAGTTAAATGTTTTCATGCAAACTATAAGATTATGATGATTATCTAATACATTCCTTTAGGCCTAGTCAAAGACTGTAAAGGTGATATGACATGTGGTCTCATCAAATTTGAGGTTAAAACCTATGATACACATTCCATACAAAAAGCACTGAGGTGTGTGTGTCTAAAAGGAGGCTGCAAAACACTATTACATGGATGCTTTGTTTTGGCATTAGACATTAACATTCATTCAAACACCCATTCAAAAAACCTCTACCAGCTGTTCTGTATTATGATGCATTCAAATCCTGGGGTAAAGTGCTTCAAGGGCATTTTTAAAGACAGGTGTGCTTATGTGGAAAAACCTGAGAGTCAAGCATACATGCCTTTGTTGTAATGAATCTGAAGCCACTGCTTATGTACACCCAGCGCTGGCCTTAGGGCTATGTAGGAGCTGGCAACTACAGATTGCTAAGTAACACACTACATTCCAGTCTACTCTCTCACACCTTGTCATCAGCTGCTAGCCTACAACTCCAAAGTTTTAAAAAGGAACTCCCAGTCCCACCAAGGTCAGAATCAACACTTTAACAGGTGTAGATAACAGAAACAGTCCAGTCATGCAATAACACAGGGGATTAGTTAAATGTCTGGAAGCTGTCACGTAGCAGGGAGTCACCCACTAAACACGGCTTGATGAAGTATCAGCTTCTGTCTGTGTGTGTGTGTATATTCAATCCAATGCTCATCATGCATCACATACATATGCATCTGGGAACTGTCTGCTCAGCTTGTCATTTCCCTGCAACCAGTTTTTGAATCAGTGTGTGTGTGTGTGTGTGTGTGTGTGTGTGTGTGTGTGTGTGTGTGTTTTTGAGAGAGAGTGAGAGAGACCAAAGGCTGGGTGAATAGATAGGAGGAGTAAAAAAAAAGAGACCAAAACAAGGACTGATTCTGACTCAGAACTTAAATCCTCCTCTGTCACCAATGTTCAGAGGAATTTGGGTTTGTCTTTTCTTTTGAATCTGACTTTGCAACATATTTCAAAGGCAAATTAGATCAACAAAGAAGCCATGCAGGGAGTTAATGGGAAACACAATCCCTTAACTACTATGTTTAATCAACAGAACCACATAACAACCCATTAAATAGGAAGCAGTGGAATAAAGTAGCAGATATTTACTCACTCAAAGGCCCTACTACAGGTCTGTATCAGAGCAAACAAAAGGGCAGGCCTATCTCGTAATCTTTACGTAGCTAGCACCATAGTCTGAGTTACTATATAACCACTGTGGGTGAGACAACAGGTAGCTTTACAAGGGCAGCAAAACAAATCACAAATTGCAAAAGTAAACAAGCTGCAGCAAAGGGAATTGATTTTCTATTTATCTTAGAGTTGACCAACTATGTTTTCATGCATAAAACAGGAGGAAGAAATGGGGAAAAGGGTTGTAAGGCCTTCTGTGATCTTGGTGTCCTTTGAAGACCTGAACACAGATGGTGAGTCCGTTGAGAGGAAATCCATCATTTCTGACGGGACTCAACACCCCTATTAACATAAGTTTGAATCATGACAAATACAGCCATGTGTCACCAGTCACTCCTCCCTGGTTCTTTCAATGGAAATGTAACAGTCACCTTGGACCTGACCAGCATCTCTTCACACAAATGATTATGTCATTATGACAGAGCAGCAAAAGTTATTAAAAAAAAAAAAAAAAAAAGGACAAACAACTCCAGATTCAAAGTCAGACATCTCAAATGAAAACGTATTTTTTATATTTTATCTATTTCTGTCTGGAATTAATCAACATCCATCTGTAGAGAGAATTCATGGTAGAGAGGTATCTTTTTGCCATATATTCATAACATACATATGGGTCCTAACTAGAAGATTATAGTGACTCCTCTGATATAGCCACTATATTACTACAGTAACGTACTGCTATTGGGTCAGGATATTCAAGATACAACGTTACCCTAGCTCTCACACTGCACACTAACAGTTATCAACAAGTCAACCACTGCAAACTTACGGATTTTGATTTTCTTGGGATCAAACTTGCGGACTTCACCCTGCAGCCTTTGCAGCCGCCCCTGAATCCTGCAAGACCTCCTGAACACCATCCCAGCCTCCATCTCGATGCCCAGGAAGATGTCGCTGGCATGTCGAGAAAGGTCGGAAAGTTGGTGAATTATGTTGGTCAATGTATGACAGCCAACCTCATCCAATGACGAGAACAACACGGGTTTTCGCAGTTTGCGTTTCCTTGTTTCTTCCCTTGGTATCCAGCCATCCCTCGCCGATAACCTACAAACACGCCGCGGCTCAATGCTCCTCTGATGAAAGGGCATAATTATTTCATACCAATAACTCCAGCGGGACCGAAAACTGTTCACGCAAAAAAACTCACAGCTTTAAAACAAATCCAAGACGCTTCGTCATTTGGCTGCTATTTTTTGCGAGGCAGTATAATCCCTTAGTCCCGCCATATTTTAGTTTTTCAAAACATGGGACTTTGTGCTGTTGTACACTGGAGACGTTGCCTCCCAAAGTCTATTCAAATTCAACCAGACAGAGTGCAAGCTGGAGAGAAAAGAAAAAAAAACATGGAAAAGTCGGTAAAAGTACTAATAAAAACCCGGAAAATACTCAAACCACCTGTAGCAACTGGAAACGGAGCCATTTACAGAGGAGCCTTTACCTGCCTCCCTTCGAAGTCAGTACAGCGGTCGGCTGGAAAACCCGGACCGGGTCTTCTCCAAACGCAACCGGTGGGAGTGAGCTAAGGCGATCAACAAATAGAGAATTTAGAAGAAATAACAGTGTGAAGCTAACGTCACTGTTTCATTAATGCTCAGTATCAAATAACCATTCCGTTATCCTTGTTTTATAGCATTTCGTATAATTTGGGTGATGAAAGATATTACCTACCTTTACATTCATTCAGTTGTATAACATTTAAGTAACATTGCCAAAAAGAGTATAAATTTAAGGTAGGCCTAATGTTAGCTAATAGGTTGGAGGAAGTTAATGGTTACCACTAGGTCTTTTTCACATGACATTGCCTAGCTAGCTAATAACTTCAGAGTAACGTTAGGCCTAGCTCGCTTAGGCCTACTACGCAAATGTTGACTGAACCCAGAAAACCAAACGCTAACAATAACTTTTTTGGAGATAGTTATCCTTTGGAGTTTTTTAATAAAAACTAATCAAATTGAGAAATAATGACGTTAAAATTAAATTACCTGTTATTGGTGTAATGATGAGACTGTTTCTTTTTTTAAATCCCCATAAGCTAACCTAGCGTTGGCAAAAGTTAGCGTTACAGTGTAGTTTGAGTAAATAATGCTAACATAAGCTAGCTAGGTTGAGAGTTCAAACTGTCAAACTGTGAGTTCAGCTAACATATCATGTAGCTAACGTTACAGCTAACCGCGGAGTGTGGGCATTGTTATCTGGTGACTCTTGAACTGATATTTTAACATAGTATTTTATTATTGAATGATCCACAAAACACCCAAATTAAGCTAGCAAAAACAAATTTTCATTTTAAACAAAGGATATGTTAGCTCATACCTTTTGAAATAACCCTGGACAACACATACTCTAAACGTGTGTGTGTGTCAGTCATGTTTATCCAGGCCCTGTGTGCAGTCTACCGCCTGGCATTCCAACCATCGGTCTTTAAATTCCAAAGAGCAAACTCTCAATAGCATAGTTTTTACCCAGCTCAGCTTTAAACCCGTATACATGGATTATTTGTAAAGTCTGACAAACAATGTCCATTTGGGAAAATGTATCTCTTTTACTGTGCCACCGGTGTCTTTAGACACGCAGCACGGTGACTCTATGTGACATTAAATCCATGCTAAAAGTACTTCTACTATCAATGTTTTCTCATTACTCAACAACTCTTCTACTTCACTCAGCACAAAATGTGTTAAGAGAGCAGCAGGAGGATGACACATTCACCACCAGTGGAAAAAGGAACTAGCCAGTACTCTATTTTTGTTCCAAGGCCATTTTCAGTGTCCTTACATTCCTAACATTGTCTCATTCTTTTTAAATGTAACCTTGTTAAGCTAAAAGTGGTCTTCCACTTAGTAGCTTGTTGATAAGGTGACCAGTAAACATTTTTTCACAGTAGCTGGCATATCAGGGAAAGCACAGGTGGATCTAATAAAACTTCAGCCTTAATTACGGTTATTGATTACACCTGTGTTTTATTTCCAGCTATGACATGCCAAAATATCTGCTGGGAGCTGGGCAGTGAATGAATGAAAGGTTTTAAAGTATTAAGGCAACATCATAGAAAATTAAAATTATGAAAGTAGAAAAGTAAACTTCCCAATTCTAGAGAGGAACATAAGTTTAATCAGGATTAAATATATGCCCAAAAAAGATCTTGCAACTCATAAGAGATTCAAACAAGTCAAAACAATACAAAAAGATGAGCTGTTCTGTCTGTCCTGTCAATAGTCTTACAGTCATTTACTTCCTACAATTGTTTTGGATGATTGGGGGTAAAACTTATACATATATCTCATTCACCATATTTTACAGTGCATTGATTCTCAAAACCATAGCCTTTTTCCACATTTAAAAACCCATACATAAACTCATTTATATAATTATTTACATACAAGGCTTAAACAAGTCAACTCAAACCATTTGATGAGCAATAAGAAACTTAAGACATCACACATCAGAACATACGGAAACTTTCTTAAACTTCATGGCTTGGTTAAGACATAGTGACATTTTGTTACATAAATCACTGAATGGATAGGAGGCAGGAGTGGCCTCTAATTAAATATAACAAACTAACACTCAGCAAGGGCATTGGGCTTATTATTCATATTACTCAACTTGCAAGTTATTCCGCCTGTGTCTTTAAAGTTTGGTTGCATACACACAAAAATGTACAAATACATATCAACAAGTGATAAAGTGAAACCAAGTGTCCGTGAAGCCCACTAAACACATTGCACACGCTGCTTATAATGCACCAAGGTGGTAGGTACACAAAGCAAGCATATGTAATGTCAAACTTAAGAACAGAATAAATCTAAAGTAAGGAAACAAATGAACTTAAATTGAATAAACGTAGATGTCACAACGGAGTTAGTAAGCAACCACATCACCAAAGACAAAAAAATAAGTGTACATCATCTCAGTTTATTCACGACACCTTATTTGAGATGACAATTTGAGTTAATTCATACCAGGAAGAAAAACAACAGCAACACTGTATTGTGTGTAATGTATTTTGATTTCTGAGTGCTGCAGAGATGTAACAGTGTGTTAGGACCTCCAATACATGGAATTTATATTGTGTATGTGTGTGTCAGAACTGAGTACAGCATCTCCAAACACACAAAATGATAAACACAAAAACATCCCAGGCAATATTAATATAACATCAGTCATAATACCAGCTCCTTTTTTTCTTGATTCTATCATGAAGAATTGATAAGCAAAGGACAGTGGATGATTTATTGGAATCAGTCATGTGGAAACAGACACGCCAATAAAATGTTTGTTAGAGAAAGGGAGAACAATTATTTATTTAGTAATTTGTTTTTAAACGTGTTGCTGTGTATCACACATAGATGCTTAAGTTTATAAAGCCACACTTTTCCATGTTTGTGTTATGTTATACTTACTCCTTTAACATTCATGACTATTTGGAGTTTACACTTAACAATGGAATGACTTGCCAGTTCTTTATCATGTTTGCCAGCCCAGTAGACAAAAAAAAAAAACTACTCATGGTGCACTCAATGTGTCAATCAGATTATATAAAGAAATAAAGGTGAAAATCAGGCTGGTTTTGTGTGGGAAATAAGCCAAAAAAAGAGCACTGCTTTCACTAAACACCTTCTCAGATCTTATATGAATGATGACTGGGGAAGAGAATAACAGACTGCTGTTTAACAAAAAAAATAAAGATGATTAAATGTGTGTCCAGTGGTGTTTTTAATGTGTGTGAGAGACTTGGCAAAGACCAGAAGCTATCTGTGGAACAGAGGCATAGTGTTATGAAGTACATTTGCAATATAATTAGATTTTAAACATTGTCTGTGTTCTTGTGGGATTAACAACTACTGTTATCACCAAACAGGAAACGTTGGCTCACAGAGTGCTGGACTTGACGGGTTTCCGTTCACGGTTACGAAAGCGTCACTTAGGGCAGAAGCAGCCACAAGGCCACGTTGGACAGTGTTGGGCTGGGGTGGTGACAGAAGAGGAGCCCAGGGTGAAAAGTGGTCAAATACAATATGAGAGCAAAGTCCTACAGCTTGGTCTATGTGAGCACAGCGAGGACAGGTGGTGAATATACAACAGGAATACACACTCCTCTTCTAGGGGCTCGATGACAGGCTCTAGCATGGGTGTATCTTGGGACACGCATACACATACCGTACATACATATTAGTCCAGTCTCCAAACTAGGGCTCCAGATGTGTCTCTTTGTCACCCTCTGGTGGTTTTGTCCAGATCTGGGATCACTATCTCTTTCTCTCTCACACACACACAGACACACACACAAACACACAGTCCGCAATCGCACAAATCTCCACCTACGTACACACACACACACACACACAAAAACATACATACATAGGAACATACACTCCTTGGCTCCCCTGTGTCTGTATTCAGGCTTATCTGGTGTAGTAGACTCTGTAATAAACACTCTTGGAGCGCCAGAGTGAATAGGAGTTGTCAAACTTGAGCAGGTAGACTCCGCGGCCGGGGTACTGGTGGCTGCCGGCGTACACCTCCTCATGACAGTCCCGCCGGTACACCGGCACAATCTCATCCACCTGAGGCTTCCCTGCCTCCTTCTTTGCCTTCTCCTCCTCACTGGGAGGATCACCTGAGGACACAACAACAAGAATGTATCAAGATGCGATAGAAAGCAGGAGGGATGTGCCAACGAGTCTCATCTTTATCTCGAACACACACACACAGGTTTTTGACCAAATGTGGCACAAACTCTTGTGCAAAACACAATGTTATGACACTAAACACAAATATACACCTGCTAATCCGGCAGACAGTCAGAATTGAAGTTTGGAAGGACTGGCATATCTGCCAAACACTAATTTGTACAGTTATTTTAACTAACTAAAACATACTAATTCTACTGTACATTATTGCCTATTATCTAACGTATATTGCCACAATTCATTTCTATTTACACCATTGCGCTGGGTTTCACCAAAGAACTAAAGCAGGACTTCCTCTACCCCCAGGAACACTATGAGATGTTTAACTATGGCGTAGGCAAGTTCTGAACTTAGATAAGAATATAATATTATCTGAAAAAATAGTCATTCATTTCTCAATTGGCTGATGAGTGAAGCAACAGAAACAAACTGATAAAACATCAAAGTTGGAACTATATAACCACCATGACTTTACTTGTCATTAAATAAGAGTATGTTGTGTGTGTGTGTGTGTGTGTGTGTGTGTGTGTGTGTGTGTGTGTGTGTTTATATAGCAAATGGCTCTGACTTAAGATCAAAGGGGCAATTGTGACCCAACTGTACCATTTCATATCCAAAAGGGAAACTGGGAAACTAAGGAAAGAGCAAAGTTCCATTTCCAATTCTTGGAAAGAAATCTTTAGTTTACATAATTATAAACACATTATAATATAAGAGCCTACAACCACACACATCATTGTAAGTAAACAACCACCACAGGAAGTCAGAAACACTGCAGGCTTATTCACACAGCCTTCCCACCCACACCTCACCTTCATCTTCCTCGTCCTCATCACTGGACTCCGACACATGCACGCTGACCGACGCAGAGGCAGCATCCGTCCATTCGAAGAAGACCCCGAAGCCGATGTCATAATAGTCCGTGGCAAACTCCCAGAACAGGTAAGAGCCCTCCTCGTGGGTGGGAACACGCACTGTCACCACCTCACCACGCCCCACTGTGATCACACTGTCTGCGTCCTGACGGATTTTCTCCTTGAAGTCCTTGATCTGTGGCCGTGTCCACATGGAAGGAGCAGCTATGACTGGTGGAGAGTCTGCAGTGATTAAAGCACAAGAGACTTCTCACAATCTTCTTCAAAATCTGCTAATTCAAAAGGAAAGAATATATGTATATATTTTTAATTTCAGTGAATTCTTACCAGCATACACAGGCTGAATGCCAAACTAACAGGCCACCTGTGTGTGTGTGTGTGTGTGTGTGTGTGTGTGTGTGTGTGTGTGTGTGTGTGTGTGTGTGTGTGTTGTTGGTGCATAGAGAAAGCATGGGTAGGCTACATATGACCAATGTCAAAGAGTTGCATAGTAGGCCATCCATCTTTGCTCAAAACATAGTTTTGGCAGTGAGCAGCCAGCCACAGTGGATAGATTTAGCCCAGGACGTATTGGTTTTGGAATCAGACCAAGGCTTTGTCCATTACTGGTGTGAGTGCTTCCTCTCCTGTAAGCAGAATGTGTGGTTGAAGGGTACCTAGACCTGCAGACTATTATGTTACCCTTGTTCCAGCTCTTCCCCTCCCTGTCCTCCAGGTCACATTAACAGGGACACATCAGGGGTCTGTTTCAGAAAGCAGGTTTAGTGAAAACTCAAGAGTTACTTAACCCTGAGATGAGGGGAACTCTGGGTTTTCTGTTTAAGAAAGGGAGGTTAATCACACCAGAGAGAGAGGGGTAACTCCAGCCTGTTTCAGAAAGAGAGGTAACTTAACCCCAGAGTCAGTTACTATGGTAACTGAGTCTGAACCTAAGCTAGTCTGGAACAGGTTTTCTCCTCTCAGTGTCCTCCCTCTGACACAGCGCTCTTCCATTTCCTCATTCATTCAGTCTGTAGCGGGTGTTTTTTAGTGCGGTTTGTTGTCTGCTTGAATAAAAAAAATAAAAAAAGTGCCATAACCATGTTAGGCAGACTATAAAACGTTTCTGTTCCGAATTGGTATTTCCTTGTGTTGATGATCTTGTCGATAAAGAAGCTGTATTACTTTGCAGGGAGTTAAACATACGTTAGGAGACAATATTGAGGCCCAATTATAGATGTATTTTAATTTCCACATAACTACTTATTTGAGCTGTATTGTTTCTCTTCTCAATCTATCAGTTATGTAGCCTACATATCCTTATCCGTCCTCATATCACTAACGTCACCCATCGTGGACATGCTCCACATCCCAGCAGATTATTTGTGTCGCATTACTTTTTGTCTTCTTTACAACATTGTTGATGCGGAGCATATTAGTAAAGCCACTGTATAAAAAAAAAAAAATGTTTTTGTAGAGTTCCCTGGGCACAAACCTGTAGGAGCCATTAAAAATGTATGTGTAAAACCCTTTAAAATTAAACATTATGACTTATAATTCTGTTGATGATGGTGCTGCAGCCTCAGAATGGGATTAGTAAACCTAGGCCTTTTTGCCCACAGGATTGCACCTAAATGTAATATTATGCTTATGATTACATATGATATTAATACACTATATTGGAACTTACGCATTTACTCTAGCAGCTATTTTCTCCCACACAAATTCTTGCTATGTTACAGCAGTCGTGTTGCTTTTTTAAAACTAAATACATGTTCAAACTCGCTGTATGTGCGCATGAGTATTTCTGCCGACCAGTTTTTTGTGGTTGTCACCATGGTGAATCGTAGTATCATGGCTCATTCATGCTGCCTTTTTATTGTGGTGGTGTACACCCTTAACCCTGAGTGAACCTACTCAGGGTTGATTGACCCAACTCTAATGAGCTGTTCTGGAACCGAAAACTCAGAGTTCAGGGTTAGACTCAGAGTTTGTTAAACCTCCTTCCTGAAACGGACCCCAGATGATCAGGTTTCATGTTTGGTATAAAGCTTTGTCTGTTTGACAGAGAGCTTTCCCCCTCCGCCCTGTAGCCAATAGCCACACACTAAGGGAAATGTAGATTATTTCTGCATGAGGTCAACTCCAGTGGTTTATGGTTTTTAAACGAGAAACATTTACGGCCCACCGACCTAATAAAGGCCCGTTCTCTGAGACCTCCTCTGCCGGCTCAGGCTCGGGCTCCCGGTCCATGCTCTCCGAGTACGAGTCCGACTGGCCTCCGTTGACTGTTGGGGTTTCCTCACCAGCAGGTGGTAAAGCTGCACACAATGGTCCTGCTGCTGAGGCGGGGATGGGTTCACCACTGTTGAAGCCGCTAGATTCAAGGGTACCCTGCACCCTCGAATCAGCCTGCTTCTGTAAGGCCGCCTGGATCCAAGGAACACAACACTGAGTCAAGACGTTAAAATTCAAACTAGGGGCCAAAACCAAAAATGTTATGTTTGATTTAAGACTTTTACAGACATTTAGACTTGGCCCATGATAATTTATCAAATTTACTGTTCATCTTTAAAAGACGATGTGCCAATACCTAAGCTTCCAATTAATCAACGAGGGTACATCCTTCAGTTGGTGATTACGTAGTACCTGTTGCTGGGCCAGCTGGACCTGGTAGAGCTGCTGCATGTACTGCTGGTAGTGCTGCTCCTGGAGCTGTCGGATGAGGCCCAGCTGTTGCTCTGGGCTGTTGGGGTATTGCTGAGCAGCGTACTGTTGGAACTGCACTGCTGTCTGCGCATTCAATGCCGCCATTATCTGTTGCCTGGGAAATAAAACACGGAGGCAGAGTTGGTGAGGAAGCAAATTCCGGAAACGGAGAGGAGACACTGGCGGGACAGTGGAAAGTTGGAGAGTTTTAACATAGAAATAAGAGCGGTAGTGAGTAAGGAGCTTGTCCTCTGATGAACAGCTAAAGTGCACTGACTAACAATGAGTCACAGCTCCAGAACTAAAAAGAGAACACCCCTGTAAGATATCAAGGTCAGGGAAGTGCTGTGATCATGTAGAAGTCATGCTGAAGTCAAACGGAAGGTATTGCAAGCACATTGATGCAAACACACCGTGATACAAACACACATACTTCTGCTGCTCAACCCGTAGCCTTTCCTCCTCTGCCTGTCTCCTTTCCTCTTCCTCTCTCAACAGCCTTTCCTCCTCCTCAAGCCTTCGTCTCTCCTCCTCCTGCCTTTGTCGCTCCCTCTCCTCCTCCTCCAGCCGCTGACGCTCCTCTTCTTCTTTCCTGGGAAAGACCAAAGTAATGTAGTTTTTTATAAATTGTGCAAACTGTCAAATTCACAAAAAAATACACCCTAACTCCTTAAATGTCCATTAATTCCCCGGCTGCTTTACAGTTAGCCTGGCTGCATGTAGGAGTCTTTATTTAGACACGGTAACAATGGGATGTCCCTCAGGGGAACTAATCTTACCTTTTCCTCTCCTGCTCCTCCCTTTCGATCTTGTGTGAGGTGACGTAGGGAGCGAAGAGGTTACAGCACTTGTTCAGCAGCTTCACAAACTCCACCATTGCCTCCTCCTTCTCCAGGTTGCCCAGGGAGGCCCACTCTTTTCTACACACAGAGCACGAAAGAAGGTGAGATGATTATTTTACAATAAAAAAAAAATAAGGCAGCTTTTGTGTAATTAGTGAACCCTCAGTAGATGTGAAATACTTATGTGTGTTTCAGAGAAGCAGGTTGTCTTACATTAAAAGTTTTCATACATTAACAGAATGACAAGCACAGCACGTGTTTAATCAACCATATTTACACACCAAATTGCTGAAATACATAGCATATTTTGAAAGTCACACCCGCTGGCACACACATACAGTTGTCTGATGTGGTTTACCTGCGGTCGTTGCCGAGGACATCAAAGAAGCCGACCTCCGGTGACGCATCAGGATTATAAGGGCCCAGTAACACCTGTTTGTGCAGAGCCACCAGTCGGAGCTTCTCCTCATACGTTGGGTGGAAGGCCTTTCCATCTTTATCTGAGAGCAGCAATGAGTTTGCATTTATTGTTTTTTTTTATGTCCATCAGTGAAAAGTGCTTGTGAGTACTACAATACACATTTGTGTCTTAGTTTAACATTGAAGTAGCAACAACAGAAGCATATAGGGTGTGTGTGTGTGTATGTGTCTGTGTACAGTGTGTGTGTGTGTGTACACACACACACACACTTAATAACATCCTCACGGCAAAATGACATTAATCACAGTGAAAGTATGTAATCCGAGGTGAGGCAAGGATCAGATTTATGTATACAACTAGACCTAACCCTAACTGACTAAAAATACATGACTAAAAATACAAAGCACAGATTACTATTGCACCAAACCGGTTTGCACAGTCATCACAAGTGCTCTGCTCCAATAAAAACAGTACAAATGTGCTCAGGATGTTTGCAAAGTAACAATTTACTGCAGGGGAGCCACGGAGGAAAGGATAGTATATACAATTTTTTGTTATACATTTCTTCTAAGACTAACAAGTTTTATATAAATGGCTGATACACTTTGGATGCACTGAACTGTTTTGACTTCCTTATTCTTGACAAATGCTACTTAATGAACTCAAATAAGGCCTTGATCTTGAAACTAACAATGATGTTTCAGTACAGCTGTCTGGTCACATACTGCAATTAAATATTCCTTGAGCGTAAAGTAGAGCTTAGCAATATCGTGATATGAGACTAGATATTGTCTTAGATTTTAGATATCGTAACATCGTACTATGGCATAAGTGTTGTCTTTTCCTGGTTTTAAAGGTTGCATTACAGTAAAGTGACTGTTCTATGAGCCTTTTTCCATGTAGTCATAATATCCACATTACTGATGATTATTCATCAGATATGTCATTGTGTAAATATTTTGTGAAAGCACCACTAGTCAACACTGCAATATCGTTGTGGTATTGATATCGAGGTATTTGATCAAAAATATCATGCTATTTGATATTCTCCATATCGCCTAGCGTAAAGTATGCATTATTTAAGAGATGACACTGATGTCAATTGTGTCTTGACAATGACGCTATTAATACAGACTGCCCAGGTAAAATAGCTTTCCAGTTTGTATGCATGGTAAACACAAATACAAGTAATCGCGTTGCACGATGTATCGGATTTCCTGTTGGAGTAGCAGCAGAGAGTTCTATATGGATATGAGGAGGCAGTTAAGCTGTAAAACAGAGCAGTAGTCGTGCATCCATTAGCTAAGTGCCGAAAACGTGGTTTCAAGCAGCTCTGCGAACTGGTTTTAAAGACGTCAAGCTTAGACTATGGATCGATTGTATCCACAGGACTAACCAACTCCTTCAGCACAGCAACCAGAAACCTGTCCAATTCATCAGATAAAGATTTGTGTAAGTGCAACTGTTACGCTGGCTCCCTACAGCCGCGTCAATGGCAGGACAGGGCGTGTTTAAAGATCCCAAACAACTCACTATGAGCCACCGTTCAGTTAAGATGGATAGCTTCTTGCAGTACAACTCTTAGCTTCATTAGCTAGCTGATTAAGCAAGCCAGGTTATTCTTCCGAAAAGCCAAATAAAGGCAACGTTACAGAAAAAGTAGACAACACCAGGCAAACAGCCGGATGGAAATGTTTCATGCCCCACATACACAAATGGACTGCTTGGAAGTGCCGAGCTTATTTTGTCTGTTAGCAGGTGTGGCTACTCGTTAGCTGTGTAGCTAATGTAAAACGTTGCAGCTGACAGCAGCAGCAGCCCCGGTGGTGACAGCTAACGTTAGCATTCGGCTAACCAGCAAGCGATTTTCCTCACAATTTAACCGTCGGTTCGATCATTAGCTGCTTCTATACGTGCAAGCTGTGAGTTCATAACAACCGTAAAATACCTTTGAAAAATTTAAGGCCCATTCCGTACAGCTCCAGCAAAGGAAAGCCCCATTTTCTCTCTATCGCAGATTTGTCTGTCTCTCCATCTTCGCCTCCCGCGACACCCGGCGTATCGGTCTCGGGTTCCGCGGGTTTAGGGTCAGGCTCTTCGACCTGGATCTGCTCACCCTCCGGGTCAGGACTGAGGGTGAGGCCATCGATAGAAACTTCGAGCCGGCTGGAAGTAGCGCTGTCGAGGTCGCCGCTCTGAACCTCTGTCGCCATCATGTAGACTGTCAGCTGAAGCGGCCACGTACCTACTTCCGTGTAGACTTAGCGGAAGTTCCGCGAGATTTGTTTCCCTTCGATGTAAATAATGACGACGCTTTAACCGATAGGACAAATGTTACGGATTGGTTCAAAATAAAATGTTTACAGTAACCGTATTTGTAATTCTCTTTATTTTACCCAGGAAATGACACAGCCAATCAACAAAGTGGCCATTTTCTATTGTGAATTGTATTAAAATATGTACAGTAAGAGTAAAAAAATAAACTCATTTAGTAAATATTAACTAGAAAATTCCGCAAGACATTTTAACAACGTGCCTACTACTTGCACATCCGAATAACAATACAACTTAACAAAGAATAATAAGTGTTACGTGTCTTAACCCTTCCCAGATAGACCTTTTTATAACCTATAAGACCTTTCTGTTACCTAGGAACAGCTATGAAGGAGCTCGGTACACTGAATTAACCCTCCTGTTGTCTTCGGGTCAAATTTGACCCATTTTCACAAGGTTCTACATCAGAAATTTGGGTTTTACTTATTGTCCAAAAAAAAATCGAACATTAGAAAAAGTTACGAAAGACTTGGACGGGGGGAGTGACAGAAAAACAAACGTTTTAATTTTACGTTTTGACCCAGAAAAACGTGCATGGTGGACGGGAAGACAACACAAGGGTTAAACGTTAATACCCCTGGCAATAGTCATACACACACTCATTGGCGTTAAAGGTATTTTTTACTACTGAAAAATTAACATTCATCTTTGCATGGGCACGATTGTACATTTCTATAATAAGAAATAGAGCTGCTGACATTGTTTAATATGTTTTCTTTTTTATAAATAATATAATAAATCAATCAATTATGACCCACACACAGGCGTCTTGTTACAGGCCATGTGACTTATTTTTATATCACTGTCTTTTAAATTACCTTATGCTTATGTGTCTACCAGGAAAAATTGAAGGTGAAAGATGAAACATAGAATACATGAAGAAACTACAAAAAGCACGTACAATTATATGTCTGGATGATATGGATATGATATTATATTCTATACATTTTTGTGTTACACAAATTAGTGTAGTAAATTCGTTGGAAAAGTTATTTGTGCTTTAAAAATGATCTTGGCTATTATTTAGTGGACTGGGTGGGGATGGAAGAATTTTATTTTTTATTTTTTCTGTTGTAAATATTAATCATAGCATGCCCGAGACTGGATTTTTAAGCCGGATAACTATGTAAATATTTGAGAGTTTAAATATGATAGCAATATATTGGCTGGCAGTCCTGTTTAATGAAAAAAAACAAAAAAATAAGGATCCATTAAATTAGATTATTGAAGCAGGAGAACAGAATAGTGGACAAACTAAGAAATAGAGACATTGTTCTGGAATGACCTCAAGACTTCTTTGGAAGTTACTAACATTTCTTAAACCAATGCCATTTATCTGCATTAAGCCAAGAGCACTTTTTGATGTATCAGTTGGAAGATTTATCACACCAGCTCTAATATGAAAGTATTTACTTTATTGAAGTAACGTTCACACTTCTGTACTTGGAAGATGTGTACACACAATCATCACACTCACTACTTTTTGGGATAATATTAACGCAACTTTACACTTAGCCCACATGTCTGAAACTAGGCTATATGTGTACTAAAATGTCCCTCAAATACACAAAGACTAAACTCATAACAAAGGCCCATAAACAGCTTGGATTTTAACATCTACCTGCAAACTTGTGGGGATGACTTACCTGTCTGTCCTCAAACTGTGGATTAAACAGTGGTCAGACATTAAAGGTGTGAAAAGGCTTTTGTATGTGTCTGCAGAGTCAGCTGCTAACTGGAAATGGCCAGTAGAAATCCCAAAGTTTTTTTCACTGTTTGATGTTTGAAAGGGCTGTCTGTTAATAACAATACCGTATTCCAGCATGGATCGACGTAGAACTGCATTCTTTTAACCTAAATTAAAAGTCATTGACCTATCATGGGCTGCCAAGCTATAAATTAGGATTAAATACAAACACTAAAAGCAAAAGTGCATTGCAACAACGCTGAATTCATATCTTTCATCGGCCATGGCTAAAGAGCTTTCTGGCCCCAGATGAATACTAGGCATTTACTGTTCGTTCCAGCTCTCAGAAAACATTGTCATTGTCCATTACAAAAGATCAGGAACTTCAACAGCCTGATTTTAGCATAGCAATCTGGTCTGTGCACACAGGCAATACCCAATTAGGGCTCTCAGACAAAGCAACCCTGCGAACTGTGAATGTCTTTACCGACAAGCACGTCCTACCTGAACAATGCTGTATGTGTCAAAGTGCAGAGATCAATAAGTGCTGTGGATGTGAAATAACACAACGGCTGTCAGGTAATTTTCCCACAGAGATAGACGAGAAAATAACCAGAGAAAATGTTTTTCCTCCATGCAACATCTCTTTCAGGAGCCTAATACTAACTTTGACTCATACAATCTATTCTACAGTGACTTAAACCAGTTACAGATGCAGCCCATAAATCATAGGATTGAGGATGAAGTAAAAAGTTTGGCAATCACTTCATTCTGCAATCATGTCACCCCACACCCAAAGTAATTAAATATATATGCGTGAAATTGAACCTACTTACCCAAGTAAAGATTCAGTCTGACGTGAGAAATAAGCTTGGACTGTTATTAACGGTACATGTTATCATTAAAGCTCCATGTTGTCCAAATGTGTGTGAACAAATTAGTCTGTCTGTGGTGCTACCTGACCTCTTGACTTGATCCCCTGAGAATCAGATGAAGGTGACCCATTCAATAACAAGTGCCCACTCCAGAATACTTTTGAACTGAGGTTTGTGTATTGAGATGGACTTTGTTGCTCCTGAAGGGGACAGGAAGCATAATACCCTTCATACATCAATGTGGAGGAGCAGACCTTTAAAGACCTGACTATTTATAAAACGTAAACATATA
Source organism: Etheostoma spectabile (assembly GCF_008692095.1). Lineage (NCBI taxonomy): Eukaryota > Metazoa > Chordata > Actinopteri > Perciformes > Percidae > Etheostoma > Etheostoma spectabile. The sequence goes on from NC_045750.1 coordinate 12,302,052, forward strand.
TTCTTAGACATTTAAGCCTAAAGAAAAAACACTATCCCCAAACAACCCTGTTATCATAGAGCCCCAGTAAGAATACAGGAATTAAAGGCATTTTGAATGATAGGGTATCTTTTACATTATTTAAAAAACATGCAATTTTTGTTTTGTTTATCCCTGCTATACTAATAAAATATACTCAGTATAAATACTCTGTATCATATATTTTGTTATTTAGCCTACACATATACCTAATGTTTGGGAGGAAACTGGCCACATATCAGTCTTGCCGAAAGACTTCTACACTGTTTATATTGTAATATGTAGCCTATATTATTTGCAAAAATATATGAACTTTGAATGGAGATTATTATATAGGTTCAATTTTATGTATAGGCTATAGCGCCAAATCACAAGAACATTATCTCATTGCGCTTTTCATAAAAGAGCAG
>NC_045750.1:12302489-12319703 GCF_008692095.1 Etheostoma spectabile
TACTCTGTGATGTTATTTACAGAAACCCAACCAGGGTTACAGCTGAAACATCTAATAAGCTCCTAGACTGGTGGTCTACTTGACAGTGGACGATGTATTTTTCAAACTTGGGTCATCAAGCAACAAGCTGCCTCCCTTGTGAGTGTCCAACCCGCGTTGAGGAAATTGCCGTTTCCGACTGCAGTCTTTGAAGACCGCAGGTCCGTTATAGCTTCATCCATTCCAAAGCGGATAAATGTTTTCCCTGCCGATGTGTATTGAGCATGCAGATTCCATTAAAGCCCCTTTAAAGAGACCCGCGGCCGCTCCACCGTCCCAGGTGTGGTGCCTCACACCTCCAGCGGCCTGCAGACGTCTGATCCGTGCGGCCGCTGCAGTGCCAGCCGGCACCGATGGGTGCCCCATTCACACGTCCAGGCCGCGTCACCTTTGATCGCGGGGGGGGATTTAAAACCCCGGCGAGAAGCAGCACAGGTCTTAAACTCAGTCGCTGGAAATAAGACGTGGAGGGACATGTCTTCAGTTCATGGGAATATGCGCGTCGGGGAGCTGAATCATTTCCAGATGTTTCACGAGGGACCTCTGCAGATAAACGGCTTGGTGAACTCAGGTAGGCGGCTGGCAGCCCAAGTGACCCTTGGGACCAACTGGAGCCTGTAGGCTAGTAGGCCTAGCCCACACCGCTGGTCGCAGGAAATAACGACTTCACTGCTGGTTCTGTAGTCCACTGGGCTATGTTAGGCTACTTACTGTAGGTCTATCTAACATTCTGTACGTTTTCCTTTCAGATTATGGAGCCCCAGATGTTCCAAACTACTTCAACCCTGCAAACTCAGTCCCGAGGGCGGAGAAATGTGTGGCAATACTGACCCACAGGAGAAAGAGGACCAACTTTACCCAGCAGCAAATCGAGGTGCTGGAGAAAGTTTACTCAGACACTAAATATCCCGACATCTACCTGCGAGAGAGACTGGAGGCCCTGACCGGGCTACCGGAGTCCAGAATTCAGGTAATGTCTAGTTTGTGTGATAAATCCAAGAGTGTGGGATGTTTTTTTTTAATAGGCCACATTTGTTAAAAACAAAACATTATCATCACACAAACTACAAATGACTACTAACATAACTATTACTGTGCAATATTTATTAATTTGTTAACACTTATCTACTTTCACACAATGTGTATTCAAAGCTATTTTTATATATATATATTTATGCATACAGTGGCTCTCCGGACTCAGGACTGTGCACCAGCACCCCACCCCCCCCCCCCCCTCTCTTTTTTCTCTGCTCATCCTACACTTTATATTTTTTATATTTTGATATTGTTATCTTATATTCTTATATTTTTGTGTCAACACTGTAAAGGGATTGCTTCAATCTCGTTGCACGGGTACTGTGCACTTGTGTGTGATGACAATAAAGGCATTCTATTCTATTCTATAAATTGTAAACTGTCCTCACGTTTTCTGTCCACCTCACATTTCAGGTGTGGTTTCAAAACAGAAGGGCCAAGTCTCGTCGCCAAGTTGGCTCCTCGGTGGCCATGAAGGCCACAAACCCGCCAGCAGCTGGCCCCTTCAGCCAGCTCCAGAGCCGGATGGGCCCGGAGAGGGGTAATTATTAGTCCCAGATTATTGTCCTTCCAGTCACATTATATAATGAAAATGGTAATTTGCTACTGAAATATCTTCCTTAATACACTTGAAGTTACCTACATTTACATGTGTAGTTTGATAACTTACTCATCTCTCCAGTGTAGGGAATAGGTGAAAGAGCAATGTAAAACATTTATTTTTAACTAATTGCTTCACTCTTTATCTTTAATCTTAAGTGTATGACAGCAATCATGGAGCCGAGGCACACAGGATAGTTGGTTTTGGACTGGAGGACAGTTTCCGATCTGCAATGCACCAAAACCCAGATGAAACTCACAGAACCAGTATGCCCACCAATCCCAGCAGCTACGAACACACGTCTGTCTCCTGCATCTATGAGGACGCAACCAGAGTAAAGCCTGAGCAGATGCAGCGACGTGAGCTGAGTGTTAATGTCCCGTGCTGTAACGTCCATCTCTACCCCAAGGAGAACGAGCATCCTCCCAAGATGGAAGCCAACGTAACCGGCGACCAGAGTCCAAAGGTTCTGGTGGAATATGACAACTTCCCACCTAACAAGACCATTGGACCAGAAATGAAAGTTGTGATTCCTCCCATCCCCACCCAGAATAACTTCAGCAGGTCATCACCCAAGGACAATGGATGCCACATGCAGTATCCACACATGAGGGGGACAGGGGACAGGTTCAGGCCCTTCTCCCCGATCCATGCCACTGAGACACAGGACTTCACTGACTCAGACTCTGACTGGGAAAACGAGGCCATGGCTGGCTTTGGCGGCTTTATGTGACGTATTATTAGAGCTGATATAAAGCCAGCTACATGTATCATAAGAGGCAGAATTCAGTTGTTTGTTGGCGTAAAAGGAGAATTTGTATTTATTGAAAAAATAGTAATAAAACTGTTGATTGTAAAAAGAAAAAAACCTGGACTGGCTATGTATGTTAATAAAGACTTAAAACCAAACACTGCTTTGCAATATTATGTTTAATATAAAAAGACGGAAACATTTATATACAATTGCCCTGGGGCACTCTCATATACAACTTTACAAAACTGGAAAAGGAGATTCTCTAGGAAAAAACTGACGTAAATTTTCCGGCCTTACATCAGCAGTGCCGGCTTAGTGTGGGGGTTGCATCAACAGCCATGCCGGATATGGAAATGCTTAAATCACCTTAAGGAGTAAAAGGCATCAAAACCCCAGAGTTCTCCTTTATAAAAATACCAAAATCTCTTTTCAGTGCACACAAAATTACAAAAGCCATTTCTGAATACACAACAGAAATGTTGACAATAGTCCTAATAATCAGAGATATTGTACAATTATCTACAATAAACAATTTTATAAAACATTCTTTAGCCTCCCTGTTCATACCATTAATAGAGCAACAGAACACAACACTTACAGGGGGGAACTTTAGAAATAGCAAAATATTGTTTCATGACCATACACACCTACTCAAAAATAAATAAATATGGACTATAAAAACTGTAAGAATCAATGTTTTGGCACATGGAACCAATAAATAACTATTGAGAGTCTCAAGATGTGGATTTGTGGCAATAGCTAAAGCTCTTTCAGATTTGTGTTCAATTGGGTGCACTAACATTTTCATACAATAAAATGTAAAATACTTATGACATCCTCCCTTCCTTCCTTCAGCACAAAGGGGAGTCTGAGGCAGAACTCATCCATATTCAGATCGCATGGTGGTGGTCCACATCCACATGAGTTTTTTGTGTTCGCAGTCTTTGTATGAGTTCAGGTGAAAGCACCAGCCCGACAGACGATATGAATGGAGCGGATGATGCAGGCACTCAGACTGCATTGGTGTTGTTGGCTGAAAACGCATGCAGATTGCCCAGCTGACTTAGGCCACTCTGGATGTGTGCCACATGGATCTCAACATTATTCTGGAAGCAACTGGAAACACAGAAAAGACAATAGTATGAGAAATGTTCAGAGCTTCAGACTGACTGAATGATGACATGGATATGGATAATAAAGAAAGGAACATGTTTAATTATTCATGTATGCCATTGACACAGTTTGGAAACTATAAACCATGCAATTCAATATTGTGTGTAGTGAGACTTATCTCCGTTTTCCACCAGGCGCGTCTGCGGCCACTAAAATCAATGCTCGATAATCCAGCAGCCGCGCTGCGGTGAGTCCCAGAACGAGTGAAAAGCGGCTCTCCGCTCGGCTAAAGATACACGCCAGGTCTATTTTCACGCAACCTGCGGGGCGTTTGGACAGGCGGCCAGGTAGCAGTCTATCAACGAGAATATCCAGTCAAATCACCAAAACATCCCCACCCCCCTAATATCGTACAGGTCTCCTTTACAACACCTTTTTTATGAGGACAACGCCAGAAAAGACGAGACATCAAGTTTAATTGCAGGAGCGTGAGTGGAAGGTTAACTAGCTTAATAAACACGTGATTGTTCTGTAAAAGTACTTGAAGAGACAATAAAATCTGCGAGTCGGGCAGCAAGACGCGCCGCTTCTAAGACGTTCCCGTTGGGGTATGGCGCGTGGCGTAGGATGGAACAAAACCGGAACGCAGGCGGATCCCAGCAAAGACGCGCCCAGTGGGAAATCGGGGTAAGGAGGCTTAGGTAGAAACAATACATGGTCTTTTTTACCTGAGGTTGGAGGGATCAATTGATGCCTTGATGTCATTAAGGGAGTCGGTTAGCGATTTAAACTCAAAAGAATTCAGGTCTCTTCTATCTGCCAGACACTGGAACAAAACAGGCAAAGTTGAGTAATGAACAAGTTATGAAAGTTGTGGCCAATTGGTTATATATTGTTTAGTGTACATACAAACGCAGTTAAAGAAAGTTCACAACAGGCTTCTCTGGTGTTGCAGCCAAATTTGTGCTGCCCTCTCTGCCATAAATTCCATGAATATGTAACAACCCTTTGTCAGCGTTGTACATGTACATCTGATTATACCATAGAAAATGTTTGAGCAGCAAAGAAATCAGAACGCAGCCTCCTCTACCTTGATCTGGAGCAGCAGAGCGGTGAGGCGGGAGATGAGGAGCGTGAGGCTGGGGTTTGTCACAATCTGCTGTCCGTCCTTCAGCGAGTTGCTCAGCTGCACCATCTGCTGGGCCTCGTCTTCACAACGCCGCCGCAGCTCTGTGGGATGGTCGGCGGGAACCATGCCCTGATCTGGAGCAAGCTGGATGGACACGTGGTGATTCACATTTTAAACAAGGCACTGTTTTTTTTTCTTTTTCAGATTAGTCTACTATGAAGGGAGATGGTAAGAGTAACAGAACTGGGCATGAAATGCTACAGTTAAGCATACTTTCCTATAGTTAGCTCCAAGGTGAATGATTGTGGATTGGACTTAAATGGATCTATTGACTTACATCACAGCAGAACTGCTGAACTTCGTGAAGCACCTTGTTGAGATCTTTATTGAGCTGTTCAAGGTCAAGCACCGTGGTAGCATATCGCTTCTGGAAGTCGAGGTCAATAGGCATCGAGTACGACTTCTGAACACAATCAAAGGTTTTAGTTAGGCTTGATGTATGCATCTCAGAACATATTCAATAGGTTTTGAAGCAACTTTTTTTTTTATTGTTATCATGATGATTGTACCAGTTTCTCTGCCTCGGTGTTCATTTCTTTCAAGTGCTTGATGTGCTCTTTCTTGATCATGAGGATCTTGGACAGCCTCGTCTAGTCATGAAAAAATAACGCATTTATTAAAGCAACGTGTCTCCAAAGGTTTAGAATGTCAGATTTTAGTATTCAATTTAACAGAAGGTATTTACCACTTGGACAAGGAACTTGACAGGAAATCCTCCCAGAGTATCTCCCTCAGCACCAGGCAGTTTGTTCCTCCATGGTGACTGGTTGATAAGAGGGTCATTGTCCTGTTGAGAGAGAGAGAGAGAGAGAGAGAGAGAGAGAGAGAGAGAGAGAGAGAGAGAGAGAGAGAGAGAGAGAGAGAGAGAGAGAGAGAGAGAGAGAGAGAGAGAGAGAGAGAGAGAGAGAGAGAGAGAGAGAGAGAGATATATCAAAAAGAAGATTCAAGAAGAGTTGCAGTATGATGACTTGTTTTCTTAAGAATGAAAGCTCAAACTGATTCACAAAAGATAACAATAGATTAACCTTTTTAGATTTAGGTTTCTAAATATTATTGTTGATAAAACTGACTTGACAGCGTGACAATGCTTGAACTGTCCTTATATAGTAAATCCTAACACTGACTAGCATATCTAAATATGAATTTAAAGCCTGCTTGTACAAGATATGTTGACCAAAATCATCTCAGATGTATTGGCTGACTGCTAAAGTATCTGTTACAGTAGATTAACATACTCAACAGCCACAGCAAATTTAAACCAGCTTAGCACATATCGTTGACATTAACTGAGACACTAGGGTGATGACGCAGCACATGTTTAACTGTCATTAGATGTAGATTTACGGTACCATGAGGACAGGAGTGGTAGCGGACGGGTACGGCCCTCTAGGCGGAGTCACAAGGTTCTGCATGTAGCGTGATATCCGATGCTTCTGGGCAAAGGCTGAAATGGGCATGGTCTCATTGGGCTCATTGCTCTGGAAGACAGGTTATTAAATTCCTTTAGTATCTAGTAAAGTATCCTTTAGCTATTGTTCATTTTAGTATTTACATTTTTTAATGACACTGTGTTTGAATGAAAATAAAATGAAGACACACTTATGGTGTATCGTGTCTAACCTCAAACAGACCTAGAGTGAAGCTGAAAGCCAAAAGGTCATTCTTACCAGAACTTCGTAGTCAGGCACAGTGTGTGTTCCCAGGCCGGTGCGGTCAAAGGTGACACGATAGGTGGCAGCACTGGTGTCCACTGCATCGATCTGCCCTGTGAACAACCCATCATGGACGCCTCGGAGTCGAGCTGTGGCACAAAAAGAAAATAAACTAACAAAATCAAAATGCGTACTGGTAATACTGTTCTTACTAGAACTCTTACTCTATTCACTTTTTTTTCAGTGCAGGGTCAAAAGTACCCTTATTTTGGATTTGACAAATTATTTTTAGGTCATTTCATTGCAATAATAACAAAAACAACAACAGATCATTTAACGAGAGCTGTCTGGCTGTTGTAACTGCAGACAGTAGTGTGCGTTCATTTCTGTCCTCTAACCAGTGACTTTGGTTCCTATGATGAGCGGCAGAGGGATTTCATCTGGGAGGTCTTTGCAGTTTGACACGTCAGACAGTTTTCTTTGCTGCAGCAGGCGCATCTTCTGCCTCTTCTGCCTCAGCGCCGTCCGCTCCTCAGCAAAGAATGCAGATGAACACCTAGATGGGACAACAAAGCATAGCGCTGTAACAGTTATTGTCAAGTCTTTGAGGGAACAGTGTTATCAAAATGTCAACGAAAACAATTTCAGATACGTGTCAAATTCTCACATAAATGAAGATGAATGAAAATGAAAATGGTGTGCAGTGGCACAAAGCTTAAAGACTGCAGCATACCGTCTTGGTTTTCCCATCAGTCTCCTGATTGTTCCCCACTCAACCCTTGTCAACTTTCTTGTTTTTAGGTTGGGGAAAGACTCCTTGAGACACAGGCAGAATTCATTGTCACCCTCAAAGAGAGGTCTGTAAAATAAAATAAGACACAACATAGTTAATACAACATTGTCCTACAAGGGCACCGGGATAGCTCGGTTGGTAGAGCGGGCGCCCATATATAGAGGTTTACTCCTCGACACACTCTGACCTGCGGCCCTTTGCTGCATGTCAGTCCCCCTCCCCTCTCTCCTCTTTTATTTCTTCAGCTGTCCTGTCAATAAAGTTTCCGCTAACCTTTGTGACAACCCCTCTGCTCCACTCGGTGTCCCTGTGTCTTTTGTATTGCTGGCTCTCATTTGCCTTACAGGATCAGGGTCAAGGCAGAAGGTTGTCGTTATCTTCATGAGCCATACCTGGGCCGCTGTGGTCCTGTCTAGAAAAGCTCCTCCCCTCCCCTTCCGTTCCACTACCCTTCCCCTTCTGTCTCTCTTCCCTCACTGCAGCTGTCATTTTGGTTTTGCATGCTAAAGACAATCCCACACACCCATTAATAAGTGATTGTCTACGTCCACGTTCTTTTCTGTTCCACAGTATTGTTTTTGTAAATGAATGCCTATTTTCTGCTTATACCTCGTCTTGGTCTCCCATTCTTGTTGCAGCCCAGGAGCCGGGTTGTGACACACCTCAAACCATGTTCAAAGTAATTAAAGATGATCAAAAAGTTCAAACACTGTTAAATCATCTCTGAATTGATTACAACTAATCAGAATTTTTTATTGTCGTTTTCTGAAAGTGAAAGTGAGAATTTACCTGTCAATATTGGAATAGAACCATTCATAGATGCACCATTTGTGAGCCTTGGGTAGCTTGAGGAGGTTTCTTAATCTCAGGCCTATTTTCTGGGATGCCTTCTTATCTGGTGTCACCACATTAGAACATTTCTGTAGAGCAAAACATTGAAACAGTCATTCCACGTACAATAAAATAAACTCTTAAGGCTACGTTCACATTTGGCATCTTCTTTGACAAAAAAAAGTTGACTAGTAAATGATTGAATCCAGAATGTAATTGAATAGGCAAATTTGGACCAGTCATGGGCTCTCTCTTCTTTTGCTAATGTAGGCTAAAATAACTAGACATTACTATTGTGTGTGCTAGATTGAGCCATAGTATACATATGCAATAGTAAAATAAATGCTGCAGGACATGTGGGCTCACAGACAAGCAAAGACAGGAGAAAGGGCTTCTACTCACTATGAATCCCTTTCATGGTGTGTAGTCTTTACCTGTGGTGTGGTGCTGACCCTCTGGCTCCTCCGAGGGGATCTGGATGGGAGACGCTGCTGTGGCGACTCGTCGTCCTCCCGAAACAAACGGCTCCTCTTTGAGCTCCGTGTGGGCTGGAAGGACAAATGTGGACAGGTGTTAGTTAGTAATAGTGCCAATCATGCTCAGTGAATAAAAGCCTTTTCATTTCAGGCTTAAATATTTGTGTGCATTAGTTGTGTGTAACTTTCAATAAGGTGATTTAATGTGCAGTAGGACAAAAAGAAAATCTGATCCACATTTGTTGGATTTGTATGCAGAAAATATGGTTTAATTAATTCTGCCATTGTGACAAGTTGTTTTCCGATGAGATGAAAATATCCACCCCAGTATTTTCTACAACTTCTCCTGAAGGCTGGGACAAGTGTTTCCAGAGGGGTCCCAAACTGCCACTGCCATTCAGAAATACTGCCAACTACGACAGATTTGAACTAGACATATAGACCAGTTACATGTGGAATGGATATCCCTTCCAAATCCGCATTTCCACATCACACCAGTGTGAATAGACTTATAAAGCAATAACTATTCAGAAAACCCTTAACTGCGTCCATCAAAATCAACAATCCTTTCATATTAAACAACCCCTTAATTACTGAGTAAGAGGCAATGTTATTCAAATTTTCATATCTGAAGACTAAACCTCTTTCAAACAGTCACACTGACAATCATGCGTCTCAGGTCCTATGTTTTTGTGCCAATGTGCCATATGTGACAGGTCTCTCTTGTAAAAGACTTATTACAATTTACAATATAATGCAATTCAATACATTAACCTTGCAATACTACTTAGTGCCGTTAGTAATTTTCTCCTGCAATTTTAATTTAGACAATGTCTGAAATGGTGTTGATTCCAGTATGGTCATTTTGCATTGTTATTTATCACACTGTATTAACTAACTTTATGTGATGCTTAGCTTTCATAATATTGTGTATAACAGAAGCTGCTCTATTGCCTCACAAGTTTTAGAATTGACAAACTAACACCACGTCTCTTACTGTGTCCATTGTGAGGGAGGAATGTCGTCCCCTGGTGTTGTGAGCTCTTGGGAAGCTGTTCTTTTCATTCAGAGTGTTGGACAAACTGCCTTCTATAAACAAAAACAAAACAAAAATGAAAACCAACGCACGTATTCAAAATAGCGTAAGGACACCAGATAAAAGACCCCAGTGAGACTTCCTCATTATCAGATGTCATACTGGAAAAGGATTTTAAAATTACAGAAGTTGTAAATGACGGTTCCACTTACAAGCAATACTGGAATAGATAACTGTCTTACCACCTTTTTAAATTTGCCAATGTGGGGATAAAACTGCAGTGGAAGCAAGTACAGGAAACTTTACTCCACTGTATCCTAGACTGCATCAGTCACAAATTTAAGACAGTGTAGGTTGTCACTGAAAGCTTGTCATTATGGCAAATCATCAAGAAGTCTAATCCAGGGGAAACGATTCCTGAAGTCATGAAACCTTTGGCATGTGTCAGCTAATACACATGCAGACAATATCCAATCAGAATTCAAACAATCTTCATTGACCAAGTATGTTTAGGCATAGAAGGAATTTGAGTTCAGCTTTCAGTAGCTCTCAATACACTTACATAGTGCCAAGAACAGAAACAGAAAAACAAATAAAGATACTGCCAACATACCTTTGAGACTGACTAGTGCCTCTGCTGAGGAGCCTGAGAAAGAAGAAACATTGGTCTACATCAATTCACTATAAACTACTGTAAATATTTTACTGAACAGGTCACTGCGATGAAAAAAGGTAGCTAGGCCATGCTCTTTAGTATTAAGTTACTGATATATTTATTTTAGCTATCAAAGAAAACGTCTACAAATTGACTATGAGACTGTCCTTTAAACAGTGTAGGGCAGGGTAACTGAAGTTATATAACAACGTTATAGCTAGCGCAGTCAGTTAGGCCTTAACCCCAATATGAGCTGTCAAGCGACGGGCATTACATCAGCTGGACAGACCATATCAACGAAATGAGCTAACGTTAAACAGGCTAACGTTTCACTATGTTAACGCTACAACCAGTAGATTATATTTAGTCAACATTACATGCACTACATTCACATCGACTGGAATTACAGTTTCAGCTGTTATTAGCCAAATAACTTGTGTATATTCCCTTCACCAGCTTGTTAAACCGATACACAACGCTTTACCACGTAACGTTAACCAGCGCTAACGAACGTTAAATTAAATAACGTTATAAGGAAGGACTGACAAAACTATGACAGCCAAACCAGACAGCTAGTAGCTAGCGTGTGTACTTTGGTAATAGATGCGTTATGGTAGTCCTTTTGTTGTTGCTGCTTACGATCTAACGTTAGCAGACGTTAGCTCTTAGCTAAGCTAACGTTATTTGTTTACCCAGTTGGGCTAAAGTAACTTGCTCAACTGCATCATTAGCCATGGTTAGCCTCTGATGCTAACAGGCGTTAGCTGACTTGGACAGACCGGTATTTCTTTGCGTCTAAAGATGACTTTATGTACTCTGCCCTAAACTTACGGTATTCATTACATGGAAAACGATGGCAGTCTATTGCCAAATATGTATTGTATCACTACAGGACCGCTGTGTGTTTACAATGCAAAACTCCATGAATTTGAGTTGTTACTCACTCTCGTCTAACAGCTGGTCCATCTCCGCCATCTTGAATTAGCCGCGCCGCTTTTTCAAAGACCTTGTCAAAATGCATTCTGGGTCGGGACGCTATGTGGAGGGCGATTTGAGAAATAAAAATCCTATAATTGATCAAACTGATGGTTGGAGAATCACTTTGTATTATGTAAGCATATACACACTTATATTCACTTAATATAAATTCAATTTTCCCTACAAAATGTTACTGGAAAACCGAATCATATGCAAAATTGGTAGTCAGGATAGGCACTCAGCATCCCTCCATTGTTTCACACAGCACTTCAGTTAATGCCACAGATTTTACATTTGACTCTCATTCACTGTTGGGATAGGAGTCGAATATTTTTCTCCAGGTTAAAACTGTTATACCTCGAGTTAAACCACCAGAAAATCTCATCCAGTATAAAATACCTCTTGATACTTCCTTCATAAAAAACACTAGCCTCTTTCCAATGGGAAATTGTTAGTAAATACTATTTCTGCGTACATGCAGAAGGGTTTCTAATAAATCCAACAAGATCCAGCTTCAAGCTCCATCCTGCTGATTCCTTTTAGCTCCTGGAAAATTTATCAATATCTGACCTGTGACCTTCCCAAGGGCTGATGGGAGAAACGAGAAAGCCCTTAAAAGGAAATGAATCAAGTATTTCATCACTTTGAAAAACTTGACATGCAAATTTACATTTATTTCCACACTGAAATCTAATCCAAAATTGATGCACATGTAGTGGTTGAAAATAATATGCTCAGAAACACAGGCATGATATTTTGAGGACTCAACATTTTATTGTATTAGAGGCAAGCGTGAAAAAGAAAAAAGGATGCCACATACCGGTCAGTTGTTTCTCTTACATAATACTTTGCATAAACACAAACCACGTTTATATTTTTTTCCTATTCTGCTAGGAAGACAGCTTGAGAGACAAACAAAACAAATATATACACGTCAAACCTTGAACAGTATTTTAAACCAGTCCACAAAATCTTCATCTGAGTAGCTCCTGGTTTGTGTATGTCTGCAGATTGGTTGTTCACAACTCACTCCTTTTAAATGTACAGTGCTAAGCCTTATCAACTACAGGTTTATTAAGGAATGAAGAAATAGGATTCTTTTTAAGTTCAAGATAACCATTTGAGACAGAAAACAAAACAAAAATTCTGATGTTCTAAACCAAAACCTTTCTATGGTATGCACCGTGCTTCAGCCACTATATTGAACTTTGATTTCTGTGTATGAGTATCTATGAGTAATTCTGAATTAGGTATTTAAGTACCTAATGGATTACTAAGAAGATGAAAGGCTGCCAGCTAGTAAACCAGATAAAAAAGAAATAAAGTGACTACAGAGTTCCAATGACCACTGTAAAGTGTGGAAAGCATCACTCCTTTGCCAAATGTTGAATGAAGCCCAGCGTTTGGAGGCAACAGTGGTCTTTGTTTTCACTGACACAGCCCGTCTCACCACAGGGACGTCTGGTAGTTAAACTTGACATTCAGGAGATACTTCATGTTTATCTGCGCCACATCATACACAATGTACCTGGAGGAACAGCGGTTAAGGAAAACAGACTATACACATAATAAACAAGGAGGACATTTCACACAAAGTACAGACATGAAGTGAAGAGAAATAGATGATCCAAGGTAAAAAGTAACGGCTCTGTAGAGTAAATCTTAATTCTGAACACCAAACGGAGAGGTTTCAAGTCCTGTTTTTTGTGTACTATCTTTAAAGATTCAGTAAGTCAAGGATCTCTGTCAGTTTATGTTAGAATAGCTTATTTCATCAAGGTATGACAATCCATTGGCACCTCAGAGTGATCTACTCCATGATTAGGAGGTTAGAAATGAAAAGATAAATTATGCTGCGATATACCACAGAGTTTTCCATATGTAAACAGCCATCCAAGATTAATCCCGTTTACAAATTATTGATTCTAAATCAGTCAGTTTATTGAATGTCAAGAACAATATGTTCTTTGACACTTTTCTACAGACTATTGAGTAATAAATTATATGGCAAAGCAGGAAACATGTGGGGTCATTTGGGGGCAAAACTATTATTAAACTCAAAAACCAGGTGGTCAGTGTTAAAGGATACTCGTTGTACAGGAGACTTGTGTCATCAATGTTAGTGTTGACTCCTTTTCCCAGAGGCACTTGCACACCGTCTAGAGTGACAGATGCACTTGGATCAGGAGCAGTTCGACCCAAACCTGCAAGAAAATTAAAGTTAATAAATGTAAAAAACTGAAGCAGTACACAATCCAAACCTCTATGTATTATTAACAAGAGGCAGTTGAGTTGGCATATGTCCAACCATAATAATTACAGTGTTCAACAAAACAAGTTATGCATTTATGTCCATTCCAAAATATCCCTCAAAGAGCACATTCAGGACAATCAAGATCAAATGAGCAGGGACCAAGAAAGTTTTCTCACCTTTAACACTGTGCTTGCCCTTAGGTACTTTTGTTATGTGGGATGCCTTCTTCAATTCATGTCTGCATAAAAAAAAAATACATTCATTTACATGCTCATCATTTATCTCTAAAGCAGAAGAAAAGGTTTATTTTTAGGTTTATTTTTAAGAATTCAGAAAGGGTCACGTACACGTTGCCAAGGGCAACCTCAGCCAGCAGCAGGAGGCCTACAGGGTCTGACTGGGAGGTGTGACAGTAGTTTGCACTCTTCGACACCATGTCGGCAAAGTACACTCCTTTGCCGAACATGTAACCAGTCTAGAAAAAATGAAGCAAAAACGTCAATGTAACACAGGACCGAAGAAAAGAAAAATCCACTAAAAACATTGCAGATATTTATGAAAGTATTACACTGTTAAGAACAAAGAGGAGAAGCTTATGGTTCCCCACAAACTTGAACTCAGCCTCACCACACCAAAAAAAAAACAACGCACCACTGGGGCCTCTGGAGGGGCAATGCGAAGACCCTGAGACATGATACCAGCGTAGTTGGTGGTGCGAGAACCGTGCCACAGTAGCTGGCGATTATGTAACTCCTCGAAGGGACGGTACCGTTGGCGCTCTCCCTCTCGAGCAATTTTAAAGATCTAGAAGATTGGGAAAAGCCCGGAAACAGGGTGAGATGGCAAGTCATGCTAAACAAAGTTACATGGGAGAATTGACATAGTTTGTGACAATTAAAAACACAGGTTTATCCAATCTAAGAATTTGCAACAAAGTATTCAAATAAACGGTTGTCATGTTAACACTGATGTTCCCAAAGATGACTTGCCTCTTGCACTTCCAGTGTGTAAGTGTTGTGTGTAGCAGCATGGGTGTTCTTAACATATTCCAAAATGATCTTAGCCTCCTCTGTAGTCTTGTCAACAACCTGTAAAATAACAAATATGTAGCATACTGTAATATTTCCATACAATGACCATGTTGAACACTGTTCTTAATACATAATCGTTCACACTGTTCATAACTATGAAAGAGTGAAAATTGGAGTTCTCACCTGAATCTTGGTTTTAAGTTTCTCATAGTTAATGTCGATGGGATCACTCTCATCGTCCTGGGCCCCTCCTCTCAACAGGCTGTATGCCACTTCAATGTCCAACAGGTTGTCCAACATCTGAACTTTAGCCTGAATGGTGATGTATGTGGTTATGAATTATGAGATCCATTAATATTCCATCTACAGTATATATAAAGCAAGAGAGAATTGTACATTATGATACAGTGTGTCCTTACTTGAACGTAGTCCAGGCTGCTGAGCAGCGGGGGTTTCTTCATACCAAAGTCGTGAGGTATCAGGGTGTAAAAGCGATTGGAGAGATCCAAGATGTGGGCCTCAGACGCACTTTCTGATACAGCCTTTGATAAAACAAAATGACCAATATAGTCAAAATTATTAATAAATAATTGCATGGTCAGGGGAGAACGTGTACTACAGATATCTGGTCCAACCACTGGCAGAAAAGCACTACTAATTATATCACAAAATCATCACATTCACATCATCAAAGACATTAACTGAATTGAACGGAAACTGAATGTGTTAAAGTGGATTGCAATGCACCACAGTACTACGAAGAGAAATCCCAACAGAAAGGGGAATACTGAGACAACCCTTTTGGAGGGGGTTGATGGTAGCTCACCTGCTGGACTTCAGTGAGGAGAGCATAGGCGCTCTGGATCTGCCTCTTACTCAGCTTTCCGAGGGGCATCTTCTGGAGGTCAATCTGAAGACAGGAAAGGAGAAATAAACTATACAGTACACTAAAGAATAATGCACACACTGATGTTCAATAACACTATAAAGTTGTATGCACAACGATTTTTTTAAAAACAAAAAACAAAACAAATGGTGCTCTATAAAAAGGGGAACTATGCAGTTTTTTCAGTTTAATTTACCATAACTGAACATCAGATCTTCTCTCGCAGGGATCCTGGAGTATGCCCAACCAGTCTACATGTGTTTTGTGGATCTGGAAAAGGCGTATGACCGAGTCCCTCGGGAGACACTGTGGGAGGTGCTGCGGGAGTATGGGGTGAGGGGGTCCCTTCTCAGGGCCATCCAATCTCTGTATGACCAAAGCAAGAGCTGTGTCTGGGTTCTCGGCAGTAAGTCAGACTCGTTCCAGGTGAGGGTTGGCCTCCGCCAGGGCTGCGCTTTCTCACCAATCCTTTTTGTATTATTTATGGACAGGATATCAAGGCGTAGTTGGGGTGGGGAGGGGTTGCAGTTTGATGGGCTCTGGATCTCATTGCTTCTTTTTGCAGATGATGTGGTCCTGATGGCATCATCGGCCTGTGACCTGCAGCACTCACTGGATCGGTTCACAGCCAAGTGTGAAGCGGCTGGGATGAGGATCAGCCCCTCTAAATCTTAAGCCATGGTTCTCAGCAGGAAACTGATGAAGTGCCTTCTTCAGGTAGGGAATGAGTCCTTACCCCAAGTGAAGGAGTTTAAATACCTTGGGGTCTTGTTTGTGAGACCATGGACCATGGAGAGCGAGATTGGTCGGAGAATCGGAGCAGCAAGTGCGTGCAGTAAGGTGGGTGCAAAAAGCAAAGAAATGGGTCTCACCTCAAATTCCACCATAGCCTTCTTCATGCTCTCTACATCAAAGATCATCTTGATCAGCTCCTGGACGGGTTTGGCTAGCTTGGACTTGGTGCCGGCAGTTGCCGTCAGCCTCTTCACCGCTTCCTCATCCTGACAAGAAACATGAACACCCCAGAGAAAAACTAAATCCAGTCAGATACAGAAACTAACACACTGTTGGAGATCTCCATTCTAGTTGTGTGTGTTAATGTGTGTACCTGTCCATAGTCAATCTCCAGGGGGTAGAACTTATTGGGATATTTGGTGAAGTTGGAGGAGCTCCAGGCGTTGCCAGTCTTCTCTTTGTAGACACCCAGGAAGTTGTCCAGGGCAGAGTTTTTGTCATGAAACTTGTCCAGCTTATTGCCACCAATGGTGGTACCCACTCTGCCCCATGACCTGAACACCCAGTACCTGCACATACATGAAAAAGACATCGGACCATTCTAACACTCATCGCAATAATGGTGGAAAAAAAAAAACACAGCACCACTGCACTTTAGCTAGCACACATAGACACCCCATAAAACGAAATGTATGGGTTGTTACGGTTAAAGTTTATCTAATGCCTCAACAACTGACCTGAATGTATATTAAAACCTCTGCACCACTAAGTGAAATGATTTTCTGCAACACCAACCGTTTCTGAACATCATCCTCCAGCAGCTGTAATTTATAGTAGGAGTTAGTTCCTCTGACAATGTCCACGAGACCCAGCGTAGCACTGTACATCTTCCCGCTCTGCTCCAGGACATGAGCGCTGTTCTCCAGACCTTAGAAATCAAAATCATCAGTCAAGCTACACAGACCAAAAAACAGAAAGAATATTGTTTTCAATGCATGGCTCTCATGACTACCTGAATCTGGATCCACAGCAGCTCCTCCTTTGACCGTGAGTTTCATCGTCTTAGATTTGCTACCACCTGTAATAGTGTAGATGCAATTAGTTCTAAATATACGCCAGAAGAGTCCAATGCAATTACACAAGTCTAGACGCCCCC
>NC_045750.1:12319713-12338617 GCF_008692095.1 Etheostoma spectabile
CCCCAAAAAAAAACTCAGATCAACTAACACTTAGACAAACATCTATAAGCACATGCATTAATGACAGCAACATATATCCTTTACCTTCCTCCTTCACCCTGCCTGTGCTTTTGGTAGCCAGCGCTCCAGATTTGGAGGCCGCAGACGGAGCTGGAGCCTCGACTTTGACCTCTGCACCCCAGGGTGAAATGGCATGCAGGGAAACCAGTTCCTGGAGGGCTTTACCAGACGACTTGATGTCTGTGAGGAAATCCTCGGAGACCACGCGCACGCCAGCGTCCCTTGCCTCTTCCATTTTCTTACTCATCTTCTCCACCTCCTCTGTGAGAGCACAAGGAGGAAGCAGGTGTGATGAAGCAGATTGGAAATGTTACATTGAGGGCACTCACCGGCCGATCCTACATTTGTCTGAAGGGTTACTCACTCTTGGTGCTGAGGCAGAGAGAGGCCTTATTGGCTGTGCTGGTAATCTTTCCACCCAGCTCCTCTACAGCCGCCTTCACATCATCCTTGTTCTTAGTCAGCTTCCCCACAGTCAAGAGTTTCATACCAGTAAGAGGTTTATCTATGGGATAATAACCCAGTTATCACAAAATTATAACATTAAAACAATACCATTGTATTGAAGTATTTGAACAGTTTGAACAGCGGCCATGGCGTCTTAATGTGTTTTCTGTTTATTTAGATCTAAATGCATGACTTGAATTAAATCACAAGCTCAGCATTCAGAGAAGATAGGAAACATTTGCAGCATGTCACCGCCTTGACTAACCTGCAGGTGCTCCCTCTGGCAGTTGCTCAGTCGGTGCACTGGATGCACTCGCCATGGGCTTAGCTTTGGCTGCGATGAGGGTTTGGGTGGGAGCCTCCTTGGGGTAAACCCTGTCCTGTCGCTTAAACTTGAATTTTTTCAAGAAGGGAACTTCGTGGAATTCCTAAAATGATAAAGACAGAATATTCCAAATAGTAAATTATGAGAGATAAGAATATGTGGCCGATTTTTTGGTCTTTGAATGGACGGTATTAATATTTTACCAACCTTGCAATGTTATCTACATCACTCTTTAAGGACACACTTCATATGGTGGACTGGACATAATCAACAAGACCTATATATATATCCAACCATATCTCCGCTGCTATATGCAATTTTTAAATTCCATTACAATGACATGAATACTGCTCAAGGCTACAGGTGGCGATTTAGCATGGAAATTGCCACCCTATAAAACAACCAAACGGAGCCCTGAAATGAGGTGAAATACCTTGGGTATGACCCAGTCTTTGCGTATAGGTGTTGTGGTTTTGAACACACACTTTGTCCAGGCTGAGATGTCCCCCGTACAGTAATAAGCATCGCCCTTAAACACCAGCTGGCCCGTGCACTCCTTGCAGGCCTCAAGAGCACCAAAAGCCATGCCGTCGGCCAGGCAGTCCACCACCTGTCAATTAAGGAACACATACATGTTGGTCGTGGAACAGTACCTTCAACAGCATGGATTTCTTTCAATGCCACTTCATTTTGAATACAATGGGAGTTCAGAAAGATGAGTCCCTCTTACATTTGATTCTCCAGAAGGAACATCCTGGCCATTTGCAATCAGCAGCTCCTTCATATCGTTGATTGAACAAAATTTCTTCAGCTTGTCTTTGACTCCCCAAATCAGCTGGCTTTGGTTCTGCAGATGAACGAATAAAACACAGCACACAGTAAAAACATGGCCACCAAAGTAAATGTTATGTTTACTCCAAAACAGAAAATTCAGTGATAAAAAAGGTACCTTCAAATGCTCCTCCAGCTTCTTCTGATCCGCCTCTTCCTCCTTCTTCTGTTTCTTTGATGGTCCATCCACCTCATCAGCCTTTCGCTGCGGTGAGAGCAAAACAAGTTCAAAATAGTTTTCTTACAAACTTTGTTGTTTAATTAAAAAAAAAAAAGAGAATGAAAAAACATCCAAATTAACTTCCTAAATTAGGCCAAAAGGACACTGGAACAAAATGAGATTTGGAACAAACAGTCGACACTTCATTCATTGGGCCATCAGTAACACACACAAACACACCCACACCACACACACACACACACCACACACACACACACACACACCACACACACACACACACACACACACACACACACACACACACACACACACACCACACACACACACACACACACCAACACACACACACACACACACACACACACCCACACACACACACACACACACAACGTGTAGGTAAATGTGCACGATCCCAGTGTCAATGCTGATATCATCTATCCTGCCCTGACAAGACATATTCATTAGCCTCCCCATGAGACCAAAAACACAGCAGCACACACATATCAGTTAATGACCATCCGGTAGCAGTTTCTGTCTGATACTTTGGAGGGCAAAAAAAATAAATTAAAAAAAATAAAAATAAAACAGGACAAACATTCCTTATTAGTCAACTACAGATATCAAGCCGGGAGAAGGGAAGTCTATATATAAGCGCCCTCCAGATTTGCTCAAACAGAAATGTGCATGTGCTCTTTAATGTGTGTGCTGTACCAGGATGGCTGCTGTCAGAATAACGACGAGGGAGTCATACCCTTCTTGAGTAATAACACTGTTTTAAAAAGAACTATACGGATATAGATTGGTGAGCAATTTTACTGCTTTCTTATACTTCAACAAACCATTGAGCAATTAAGCTTGACTTCTAACTTTGATCTCATTTCTTTCTTTAGGGAGAACCATGGAGGACACCACTGCACTGTTGACCCTCTACACTTCTCCTTTCCTGCAGCCTTTACAAGACTACTCAACTTCTTCCTCCTCCAATACCACCTCCTCTCTTCCTTCACCCCCGCCTGCTGACCTGGTGATTTCCCCTAATGTGGCGTACATGGCAGCCGAACTCGTCATTGCCTTTCTCTCGACAACCGGCAATATCCTGGTCTGTGCTGCCGTGGGCCTCAACCGCAAATTACATACGGTCACCAACTACTTCCTGGTCTCGCTCGCAGTCGCTGACATCTGTGTAGGCGTGATTGCCATCCCCTGTGCCATCCTGACGGACATTGGTTTACCACGTCACAACCTCTACCTGTGTCTGCTCATGCTGAGTGTTTTAATAATGTTCACCCAGAGCTCCATCTTTAGCCTGCTGGCAGTGGCTGTGGAGCGATACGTGGCCATCTTCATGCCATTCCGCTACCAGGTCCTGATGACGCCTCGCAACGCCGTGCTCGTGATCCTGACCACGTGGCTGCTGGCCTTTATCATTGGGCTTGTGCCTCTGATGGGCTGGCATAAGACACCACCTGAATTAGGCAACTGTTTCTTTGTCTTGGTGGTGGACATGACCTACATGGTCTATTTCAACTTCTTTGTCTGTGTGCTGACACCCTTAGTGATCATGTTCCTCATCTATGCCCAAATTTTTGTCACGGTCAAGCGGCAGGTAAGGCGCATCGCATCCGAGCAAAGTGGCAGAGGGGAGCAACAGATGAGAGCTGCAGTGAGCATGCGCAGAGAGATGAAGACGGCCACTTCACTTTTTCTGGTTCTGTTCCTCTTCACAATCTGCTGGATCCCGCTCCACATCCTCAACTGCTTCCTGCTGCTCTGCCCACACTGCCCTGTGCCGCTGGAGCTGCTGCTCACTGCCATCATCCTGTCACATGCCAACTCTGCTGTCAACCCCTTCCTGTATGCATACACGATGACAGCTTTCAGGGACACCTTTAAGGCAATTTTCATGTGCTGCAGGACGCTGGGAGACAGAGAGGCTTCAAATGCAGCCAGCGGGGATGATAGAGAGGGGGCGGCTGTTCGAAACGCGCACCAGAGCTAAGATCCCCAAACACTGAACACTGTATGTTCCAAACTCCTAAAAGTACAACCTGCACAAAATACTATCTGCTCTTGTTTGTCTCACCCTTCAGCTTTGACAGCAGGGAGCCTCTTCTTAAGTTCCTCCTTGTCTTCTGTCCGTAGTGCGTTGAAACCCTTCAGCTGGCCGGCGCTGTATTCAGGCTTGAAAACCAGCTCCTCCCTACGGCTCACAAAACACGCAGTGTGGTACCAGCGGTCGATAAGACCCAGCTGGGGCTTCTCTGGGTCCACAGTTTTCTTGGATACACGGATCTGATCCTGAAGGAGAGGATCACAGACTCAATAACACAAAGCAAATACTCATGCATGATATCTAATATTTATGTTATATTAAAATGATAGCATGTGTTCCATTTAAACTATTTACATGTGTGCAAGTAAATGTGGTAGCTAACCTTTTCTATTTTCTGATCACAGCCTTTGCATGTGCTGCGGTTCGATTTGGCATATTCAACCGCAAAGTCATTTAGCGTCTTCTCTCCTTTAGCTCCGCTCTTCTGGTCCCCTTTTCCTGCAAGAAGTCAGTCATCCAATTTTTATTTTCAAGCCAACCAAAAGCAATCAAGTGATACATCACATCACAGGCAGTAAATGTATAGATATTGCGGAAGCATCAGATGTGGTGACCAGGAAGCAAATATATGTCAAACCTCTGTGAGATACTACAGTATACAGAGATGTTTCAGTTATTTTCTTTGAGTCTGTTTTTTCAGCAATAAAAGGCAAAAACAATTGCTCTGAGTTGCTGCTTGTCATGTACTGACAGTACACTGAATAATACATAGTTCCTCTATGTATAAATGTAAAACACGGTTTGCCAACCTGAAAAGAAAAGATGAAGAGAGCTGCTCATTACGGGCCAGAGACCTGAGATAACATGAAATTAACTTTACGCAGCCACGCTGGGAGTGTACAGTTTGTACATGTTATGTGCGGAACTGTGACATTTCAACAAGCCATTAACACGTACACTAAGTGAAGTACTTGTTGGATACTAACCTCCTGTTACACCACCAGTTTCAATGGCCTTTTTCACCTTCTCCTGGTCATCCCAGCGGAGGTCAGAATATCCTGCAATATCAGCCGTGGACTGAGCTGCTGCTCGCAGCCAGAAACAAGAGAAGTGGTGCCAGTGGGGGACTTTCCCATCAAACATAGGTGACTGCCGGACAAATAACAAACACAGCATGTTTAAAGTAACCCAGTGGTGATATGGGACGGGAGCATCCGAACGTCAGCCATAAATGTGAGATGATCCAGCTGTGGAAAAGACCTGAATATGTCAAACTTTAATTGGGACATTTTTCATGGACATTCCTGGACTTGTGAGGTAAATTCTTTATTTTGTATATGGTATTATAGTCCTAAATGACGAACACATTTTCTCATAAAAGCAAACTAACTAACTTTAGTGTCGAACCTTACTTGAGAAAGAATTTACCAAAAGTCAAAGATCTTTGTGTGCATAGTCAGTGACGTTCAGGTACACTGTGATTTGCTATAAAAATGGGTCCCCAAGAAGAAGTGAGTCTGTTTTATTGGTTATAATGTTTTGGTTATATTTAATTGTATAATGTCCTTCATGTTACTGACTTATTCTGGTTGGATAAAGTTGTTCTAGTTAATTACATTTTTGTGGCATATTTTCTGTGTAGAGTTTTGGAAGGATACACAATTATTTATTTGTATATAATGTAATAAGAAGTTAGTACTTCTCTGAATTGTTTTTCACAATAAACATGACAATTTATATAAATGTCATAAGCAATAAAGTGATTAACCTGGGCCCCTGACTAGCTTTTAAAGTGAAACGTCAAGTGATTGAACGTCTGGAGCTGGTCCACAGGCCGTGGAGAAGGTTCTGAGCCTCTTAGTTAATTCAATCTCTGCGGGGCAGCGGGCAGACTGCATTGTGGTAATAAGGTTGTTGTGATTTTGCTGTCTGACGAAGATGCTCACTCGACATTGTTTGTTTAGTTGTAGTCCTTCAGCACAACCTGAAGCTGTTGTATCTGTGAATATTGCTTTCATGAACGGCATGATGCGTAATTGTAACATTAAGAGAGTCCCGACATAAAGAAAGGCTCAGCGGCTCTTTGTGAACAGGATTGTCAGCCATTAAAATGCTAACGAGGGCCTAACCTAACACAAATGAAAAACCACACTATAAACTACGTATTTTTTTATTCCCGTCAGGTTATTAATATTCACTTCATTCTCCGAATAAACCACCTAACTTAAGCCAACAGATAGCACGCTGGTAGTAGGCTACCTAACAGAGCAGGTTTCTTCAGATGAACTACCTCCAGACGTCGCCAACGTTACGTTACCTGCACCATGATGGCCATTCTCAGCGAGTCTTTCGCTATGTTTTCTTTGCATTTCTTGCACGATGCACGACCGCTTTTGGCATATTCCGCTTTGTACAGCTTGTCGTCTTGAGAGTCCGCCATGCTTATTTAGTATGACAGCGAAATAAAATGAACAAACTGTGACTCGAACTTTCTTCGGCTGTCGAGGAGCCACAACAATCACGCACAGAGAAGCAAAGCCCGCGTGCCTGTAGAGAGAAGACATGAGCGAAGAGCTCTCACTCTATCTCTGTTTCCTGATACCAAAACTAGAGATATTCCGATACCGGTATCGCCTCCGATGCTGCCCAAAAGGCTGGTATCGGTATCAGGAAGATAGTAGGCCTACTGGAGTTTATGCACTGATCCAATAACACGTAATAAAGCCCTAAAGAAAATCGTTAAAGTAGTTTATTTATGTTCTATTTCCATTGTGACAGACTGATTTCAGAACAATGTTCATACTGTTCATACTATTCATATTGTAGCTAAAATAATGACATAATACTATTTATCCCAGTATCCTTTGCACTATGCTCCACATTTAATTTTTTTATTGAACTCTTCATTGCACTCATGCCTCTATATTGTTTCTGTTTAGAGTAGGCTATGTAAATATTGTGTATGTATTAGTGTGTATATTTTGGTTTTGGTTGTTTTTGTATGCGTAAGCACACTGTGAGTAACAATGCTCCAAGTATCAGAATCGGTATCGGGAAGCAAAAGCTATTGGACCATCTCTAACATCAACACATGAGCACCAGCAGCTCTCTAAATTAGAAACATTTAACATTTACAGTTAACCATGGCTTTAATGAGTTTTCTAAAACCCGAGTACCTAAAGCTCTGTTGTAAATTATCCAGATGGATGGAGCAGCATTTCTACAAAGTGAAGGTGTTGGCCTACATTTGGGCGGCAGGTCCTAAGGATTCAGTCCCAGATTTGGATTTGTACCCTGCACATCCTATCCTATCTATCCATTAACTACTCAAGTTGTAGACTTGAGTCACAAAAAATGTAGAATCACTGGATTTAAGACTTGAGACTCCAAACTTGACTTGACATGAGATTTGAAAGGATAAACTTTCTAAGTTGGACCTTGAAAAACGCTTAACAAAAAAGAACACCTAAATTAGACCACAGACCTTGCATAAACGTAAATGTGTTTCAATTTAACGCCTATGTGTTGATGGTCTCTGTTATGTAAAAAGCACGAACAGTATTACAGAACTTCAAAATGATCTTTTTTTTTAATTGTTTTTAGACAATAAATATACTTTTGTTAAAACATGGCAAGTGGATTTCATATTTCTCCCCTTACCTGTTGGTAGTGTGAGTATTTACAGAACCACATTTACAGAAAATATAACTGAACAGTTAAAGAAAATAGAAAATCACAGTTTAGAAAATCACGAATCCATTTTTCCAACTACCGTGTGATACACCTTTTGCAATAGACGATCTTGGAGCCGGCCACAGAATACCCGCGCGAGTTGCAGCCAAAACTAATCGAGTCAAGAGAAATCGTCCGGCAGGGTCAGCGGCAGCTGTGCAGACCGTGGGTGGGGCAGGCTGAGACAACACTTTAAAGATCGACACATGTTAAATTTTATGAGATACTAGTTGGTTTATAGTCCAATCAAAATAGGAAAAAACTCCATAATATAAAATTTAGTATGGCGGTCTATCCCTTTAAATTACAAGAAAATACATTTTCACACTTTGCTTTTTTTTCTTTCTTTTTTTAATATATGGTCTATACTTACTGTGGTTGTGGCTGGATGTGTTAGAGCAGCATACCCAAGCGTGTTGTGCTTTTGTTTCTTCATTCAGCTGCAATGTGAAGACAGCCAGGCAGATGTCTGATGCAGCTGATCATCTCGGCTGGAGCAGAAAGGATCCACATTCTGGTTCTGCTGCTGCTGACATGTTATCTTTCACATCTTCTACTGGAGGAA
Source organism: Etheostoma spectabile (assembly GCF_008692095.1). Classification (NCBI taxonomy): domain Eukaryota; kingdom Metazoa; phylum Chordata; class Actinopteri; order Perciformes; family Percidae; genus Etheostoma; species Etheostoma spectabile. The sequence continues at coordinate 12,327,908 of NC_045750.1, forward strand.
ACCGCTTTTGACATTTATATGCATTATATACATTTCTGACTCTGATATCGTGGCTCAATGCTAGAGGGGTCGCCTGCTAATCGGAAGGTTGGTGGTTTGAAGTGTCCTTGGGTGAGACACTGAACCCCGAGTTGCCCTCGATGCTGTGCCATCGAAGTGCAAATATGTAATATTTATATCCTGTAATATATAAAAGCGCTTTGAGTAGTCTTGAGACTAGAAAAGTGTTATATAAGAACAGTCCATTAACATTTACAGAAAGTAACTTAAACACACCTGACAGACCCAACAACTAAAACTAAAGACTTGTGTTTAAAAGCACATCTTTGGGGATGAATGAATCAGCATGAATCATATACACAATTAAAATGAAATAAAACCACTTAGATTTGTTGCAACTGCTTGTTTTATTGGCAGAAAATGTAGACTATAAAAGTTTTTGTAAAAACGATGAAAAAGCAAACATACTGTACCTTGAAAAAATGAATTTCACTTCCAGAACACCAAACACAGAAAACACAGCCTTCTTTTAAAAGTCCAGCCCAGACTGACTGAGGTATAAACATTTTGATCACAATCATTATTCATTCATATGTATTATATACTATATGAGTGTCTGTGTTTGCATGTTTTTTGTCCCATAGATGCGCTTGTCATCCTTCAGTTAAAACATTAAAAAAAAACATAATTGCAGTGACAAAGTGTTTTTATATGACATTGATGACATTGACACAATATATTATTACATCATTATTACACGCAAAACACAACCTTCTGTGTCCTTTGCTTTTGATGAATAATGCACATTACAGTACTAGTCAGCATTGTATAGGCCATTAAAAAGTCTATGAGAGGTTGAGCTGGTTGTTTTGAGGTATTTTGGTTTAGAGGTCTGAGATATTGCTGGAATAACAGCAACAAAAAAAAACGTTGGATTTTGTTAGTTTTGTACAAAATGAACACAACATGCTTACAACTGCTTATACTGTGTAGATATGGCAACAAAAATAGAAAGCAGTGCCCTCAACATGGCGTTCAGACTCACTGAATGCCATCTTGAATCATAGAAGAAAGCCTGTCCATGTATTAGTTTCCCTAAATGTTCCCACGTATTTGACAGGAAAGCAGAGGAGGACACAGGAACAAAGGCTCTTGTAGGATTTAGGTCCTGTATCTAACAGCTGCACACTCTTCTGTCTGTGAAGCTAATCTGGTTATTATGGCATGAAAGTATGAAACACACACAACAAAACTGTAAACCAGTAGAAACAATATGGCTGTGCTGTGTCCTCCACCATCTGACCCCAAAAGTCCCGTCAGCATTGATGAGTGAGCGGAGTCAGACCGAACCCCCCATTAGTCTCTCTCATCTTTTCCTTTTGTTTGGCCTGGACGAGACCAAACACCACTCCTGCGAGAGTCATGCGTCCACCTGTCCGCGCCCCCATGCGACCAACGTTGCCCTTCTTGCTGCGCATGGTGCTGACGAAATAGGTGCGGACATTTCCCTGCCTCTCGCTCACCTGCAATGACAACAGCAGTCACAAAGTGTGGTAATCCTTTCTTAGTCACCCTCACAGTTTTTTTTCATTGTCAACACCTCTTTACAAATATGGTTAACCTGCTTTAATATCTACACATTTCATGCATTAATGTCCCCTTCCTGAGCTCATTCATCTGTCTGTTGTTTTTTTTTTAATCGGTAGATGTCCCTCTTGTTTTATTTGTCCTGTTGTTTGTCCTGTTGTAGTTTTTCTGAGCCTGTGAGCCTGAACATTAGCTGTTTTAATGTCATTCAATGTCTTCTCTGCATTACCGTAAATAAGAACTTCACTGAACATTAACCTGAACTTAGTCCATATTTACAACATTCCACTCCCGGGATTGTTCAGGTGCAGCTGGAAATTCTGCTGGATATCTTTCATTTCGGCCAAATGTCCGGTACCTTCCGCTTTCTTTGCGTTGGCATTTTAAACGACGGTTGGTTTCTGAGGACCATGGTTAACTGCTCCTCAGATCTCTGCAGGGTTAATTGAGACAGCTAGCTAAACTATCTGTCCTTCCCGAGGCTATTTTTGCAGCGTCACCGTGGCTCCGTGCGACGCTAAGCACCACCCAAGACGATTGTTAGGCCTATTAGTTCAAAGAAACGCCAATAAACCAGAGCATGTTTTTTCTCCCATCCCAGAATGCTATGTGTACTCACGAGAACCTCCTACGCAGTGCTGTGGAGGAACATCTGGCATTGGAAGACTAACCTGAACTTAACTACGTGGCTACCCAGTAAAATCAGATCCACACCAAATGGTCCTCCATTTCACTATACTTGAAACAACTGACCACTACTGATAACCACTAACATTAACAGCTACTCACCCCCTTCACAAAGATTTCTCCACGTAGCTCCAAGACAAAACCCCATTCTGCCAGGACCCTGCGCGTGGCCTCAGGTACCTGGATGCGTCCGCTCACACCCGTGCTGTCCATGCGGCTGGCCAGGTTCACGGTCGACCCCCAGATGTCATACTGCGGCTTGGTGGCACCAATCACGCCTGCGACCAACGGCCCGTGGGCAATGCCTGTTTCAGGGCAACACAGACACTTTACTTTAGGCAAATAAGGAGTTAGTATTAAATCTACGCCACTAGAAACCACTGCTGAGAGCAGTTTATATATCAACCATCAATTGTTTAAAGCATTTAGGAGGCAATCCATTTATCCACTTACCCACACGCAGCTGAAAGTTTTTGGCAGAGAGCTTGTTAATCTCTTTCAAGGTCTCTTGCATTGCCAACGCAAACAAAACCAGCTCACTCAAGTGATTCCATTCATCCACAGATGCCTGAGAGAGACAGACAGAGAGGGATAGTTAAATACAGGGAGAGAGAGAGGGGAGTGTGCAATAATATATATATATATATATATATATATATATATATATATATATATATATATATATATATATATATATATATTTATTTATTTATTAATAAGGATGTCCAACCTGTCTGTCTGGAGCTAAGCCAGAGGCTGCCATGTAGCAGCTCCCAATGGTCTTGATCTTCTCCACATAGTGAAAGTACGACTCCTCCAACAACTTAAGAGATCAAATGATCAGATGAGCCATCAATTTCATACAGAGAGTTCTGCCAGCATTTGTCCAAAGCATGTCCTTGAATAAATCCTACAATCCGTTTTATTCTTATTTATTCTTATCACCTAAAAGGACAGGTGAAGACAGAATTCTTCTAATAGGGGGAACATCACATACATATACCACAGATAAATCTGTACATATTTGCAAGATGAAATACAATACGTATGATAATATGATATGTTTTTATTGCTGTTATTGACAGTACCCAGATATATACTGCATTTCTATACAATACTGCGTTGGATAAATTACCCTTTACCCTTTAAAATGAATACCATGCTAAAGTGAGTATGTCACTTTATTCAGATTTGTATATAATGAGTAAACAAAACATTGGAATCTACTGTACCTAGCACACTTTCATTCTCAGTCCCATACTCACTTCATCAAAGCCAGCAATGATCTCATTTAGAAGTCGCAGGCAGTCCACTCCTTCGTGTCTGATCTCTTTCTGCTCAAAGTACTCATTGAACCCAGCGATGGAGGCAAACATGACACCGACTTCATCGTAGGACTGGGAGTAAAGCTCCTGAAATGGAAATAGTATCATTTTGATCCTAAAAATCTCTTTGTTTGACTGACATACATACAGTAGAGTAATTTATTCAGTACGAATTTTAGTTATCGATGCAAGTAACTCGCTGGCTATTGTTAAGCACTTTGATGAATTACAATAAACTGTGCAAATGTGTGATGGCATCCAGTAAATAACATTTAAGTCAGTTAAAACCTTCCATATAACATGTTTATATACTGTCTATGAATTATTATATATCACCTACATTGTCTTCATCAGAGTAACAGCAAATATATTCAGACATTTAAAACAGTCCAATCAGCATTTAAAATAAAAAGGATTTTCAAATAAACTTGGATTATTCTCCCTGTATTTTTGTGCTTCTTTGGAAAAAGGTAACGAAAGCCAAGTAATATGAGAAGAAAACGTTTTTTTGCACCTCATCATTCTTGCTCCGGTCCAGAAAATGGTGCGCCACATGCACAGGCAGGATGTTGTATAATAGACACTCGTTGTGTTCCCGCAATTCCCTCATGTCCTCCACTTCCTGTTGGGCCTGCAGACGCCATAGGAAGTCGAGTCTGGCAGTGGCCTCCCACTGGAAAGTAAAGCACAGAGGCCTGTAAGTGACGTTTACCTTTACACATTTACTCAGTTTGGCAGTTGACAGATTTGATTTGAATAATACAAAAAAACAATGCAAGGATGACTAAACTACTGTAAACCGCCACATAATCAACACAGGGAAAACTTCTCTGAGTTTAACAGTACCTGTCGTCCATTGTAGAAGACAGCAATAATGAACATGGCCATGAGAAGGATGGAGAGTCCTTTTCTCCTGACATAGTGAGACCTGTGCAGAAATGAATTACGAGAGATGGAATAAAGAGATGTAAATTACGTAAAAGGTGTTCAGTGCAATAGTAGTACAGTTGCAACGGCTGAAATACTGAAACCTTTAATAACTAAGCAAAACAATTACACACATTCCATTAAATGTAAAGAAAAAAAAACTCTCTAAAAAGTCCTTGTGTGACAGCCTGAGCTGGCCGGTGTGTATTTTTCACCGACCTGTGCAGCATATCATGGCGTGTGAGTGTGAGGAAGGCCAGGTGGATGAGGTAGGTGTAGATGGCCACAGCCAGCAGCAACACCGCCAGCTTGAGCAGAGAGTTAAGATGCAGGAACACGGCACAAGTCACCATGGCGATCACACCGCTCAATACAAAGACCTGAGGAGACGGAGGGAGTGAAGAAAAGGCAACAAAGAAGGAGAATGTATTTTGCTGATTTTCTTGAAGTTAAAAAACGGCAATTGGGTGAGAAAACTTTTAGTTGAGAAAATGTGATTTAACATAACTCCAAATGTCACCGGATAGTGTTGTTATATGTTGTTCAGTGGACAACGCAAACTGCTGCTGTCTTTACCTCAGGGTAAGTGCAAATGGTGAAGGGATACGAGGCTGCGTTGGTTCTGTCCATCACCTCAGCCTCCTGTGTGTCTGTGAGAATGCACCACACCTGGACACAGGTAAACAGCACACGTTACTGTATACAAGTCACTCAAAACCTTTGACCTTAACTTAAAAAAGACGGAAGGATTCTCAGAATGAAACGGACACACCCTTGTTATTTAGACATAAAAATTGAGTTGTTTTTTTAGTTGGAAGTGTAGTTTGCTTGTCATCTTAAATACATTGTACGTTTCAGCGGGGAGACACACCTTTCTCCTTTATGCATGAACATTTAAGGTGGTGGTGTGTGGTGGGGTGGGGGGAGGGGGACTTAATTCCTTCATGTAATTTGCACAGTACAATTTTATGTGGAAATCTCTCCACCTCTTTTAAAGAGCAGGCAAAACAGTACAGCAGTATCAAAAGGAAAGTTGTAGCGGGGAAAATAAACTTCATTCATCAACCAATGTATAGAAGTCTGGCTCTGTCCCGTTTAGACTCTCACCATGTCAGTAGAGACCAAGCCGAAGTTGATGCCGATGGCGGTTAGGGTGAGGAGGTTGCGGGCGCTGTTGTTCTCGTGGATCCAGCAGCAGAAGTGCTGCAGCCATGCAGGAGTGCACCTGAACTCTTCAGCCAGGGCCAACAGCAGCAGCAGCATGTAGACGAGCAGAAAGACTGAAAACTGGAGGACGGCTGGGAACAGCCTGCAGAGGAAGAACGAGGGAGGAATGGAAGTAGAAGAGAAAGCAAGTGAGTGAAATTGCTACTCCACTGTATGAAAGGAGTGTGACATATGACCTGGAGAAGTACACATTTAATTCTTGATACTACCTCCAGATGGCACCAAAGGAAGAAAAATGAATTTTACACACACTACCGGTCAAACATTTTTGGTCACTTGCAGTTTTTCATACCACTCCATTTTAGACAGAATACCAGCTGATCTGAGTGGGTGGCTGGTATTTAATGCAATATCTACATCGCCCATTTTCAGCAACCATTCATCCATCAATGTTCCAAATGCATTTTCTGTTTACTAAACTAACAATGGACAACCCTTTTGCAATTATGTAAACACATACAGTGCCACTAGAAAATCATCATACCCTATAAATATTATTTTACTTTTTGTCACATTACACCCTGGAAATTAAAAAAAAATTAAATCTAACTATTTCCAGATGTATTTACACATTAAAACGCTCAACATCAAAGTGAAAATAACATTTTCAAACACTCTGAACAATTATTTAAATGTAATTAGTAAAATACCTGGTTTGGGTAAGTGATCAGCCCCTTAGATTAATCATTAAAAACGTACTCAGGTACGACCAGTTCATTTCCAGATTACACACCATGCTAATTGCAGCCCACCTGACATCAATTGTGGTGATTTTGATTACTTCCTAAAAAAAACGGCTGTTCCATGATGATTTCATTACTAGTAGTGCAAGGCAACGCAAAGAATACACCATGGTTGGAAAGGTGCTTTCAAAAGGGCTCCGGCATAAAGTTGTGGAAAGACACAAATTAGGAGAAGGGTACAAAACGATTTCAAAGGCTTCAACAATCCCTCTGAGTACCATTCAGAGCATTATTAAGAAGTGGAAAGCTTATGGCACCACCAACACCTTGCCTAGATCGGACCATCTCTCCAAACTTGATGACCGAGCCAGGGGGACATTTATCATGGAAGCTACCAAGAGGCCAATGGCAACTTTGAAGGACCTACAGTTTTTATGTCTGTGCAAGTGACAACAATCCCACAAGCTTCACACAAAGCTGGCCTGTATGGCCGGGTGGCAAGAACGAAACCTCTACTGAAAAAGGGCCGCACAGAGGCTTGTTTGCGCTTTGCAATTAAACATATGGAAGGTTCAAATGCCATGTTGAAAAGGTTTTATGGTCAGATAAGACCAAGATTAAACTTTTTGAACTGAACTGCAAGCATTATGTTTGGCGAATACCAAACACAGCACACCACCCAAAGCACACCATACCTACTGTGAAGCATGGTGGTGGCAGTATTATGTTGTGGGGGTGCATCTCTTCAGCAGGGACTGGGCAATTGGTCAGGATTGAAGAGAAAATGGATGCTGCCAAGTACACTGAAATTCTTGAGGAAAACCTGCGGCCGGCCCTCTGCCATACAGCTGAACATGGCCAGGTAGTTCACCTTCCAGCACGACAACGACCCAAACACCCTGCCAAAAACACTATGCAGTGGCTTAAGGATAAGAAGGTGAATGTCCTCGAGTGGCCAAGTCAGAGCCCTGACCTAAATCCAATTTAAAATCTGTGGTTGAACTTGACGACAGGAGTCAATTGCAGGTCACCATGAAATTTCTTTGAACTCAAACAATTCTGCAAGGAAGAATGGGCAAATATTCCCCAATCTGGGTGTGCAAGGCTAATAGAGACGTATCCAAACAGACTGATGGTGGTAATTAAAGCAAAAGAACGCTCTACCAAGTAATTAAATCATGGGACTGATGACTTTTCCAACTTTTTTATTCTAATTTTATTTTCTTATGTATCAGAACTAATGTATGTTTATATTACTTGAATGGTGTAATGCAGAATGTGTAAAGAAAGCTGGAACATTAATTTTTAATTGGTTTTGAATTCAGGCTGTCAGACAAAAAAGTGACTATTTCAAAAGGGTTTGATGATTATCTATAGGCACTGTAATGTGATCTGAAAACTGCTGCCCTGGTTAACAAAACAATGCAGCTGATCTCAGTTGGTGTTCTGTCTATAATGGAGTGCAATGGAAATTTCAAAGTGATCCCAAACTTTTAACTGGTAGTGTATAGTGGCGTTCAAATCAGACAAACAGTGCAGTACATCTTTAGTGGTGTTAAATCAACATTCAAATTGATATTTTCAGTCAGAAAAAGTTCAATTTGATATTGTTTAGTGTCTATAAATACAGATTCGTTAGGACTTTTTAATGAAGAATTTAAAGCTACAGTCCATAACTCATCTGTTGTTAACCTGTCTATGTCTCCCTACCTGGGCGCAGGAATGAGGGCCTGGGCAGCCATGAGAAAGAGGAGCATGATGAAGGAGCAGACCAGGTTGGAGTTGAACATTTCATCTCTCATCTGGGAGAACTAGACAAACCAAGCCAACCATCAGCATTATTTACTTTCTGGCATGTACTTTTTACCTTCAAGCATCTATATCTGCTTACCTTGTCCTCAATGTGTGTGTCTTTGAACTTCAGGGTCAGTGGAGTGATATGCTTCCTGTGCATTCGCTCACTGCTTCGAACCTCAATAGCGTGTCTGATGCGTTTGTTGATTTCCCTGGAGGTGGACTGACGCATGTTGGGCATCGAGCCGTTCGTGAAGGAGGCCAGGATCTGCAGGAAAAGTGTACAATGGTGTGAGATCAATCAAGTACGTAGTGCACATTAGAAAAGCTGTTTGGAAACACCTACACTGTTCATGTCAATGACGTTCCCAAAGGGCAGCTCTGGGTTCCAGGTTCTAATAGTTTTCTGGACTTTAGGGGGGTTAACACGGCCAACTTCTTTCCTTTCCTCTTGAGGACAGATGAGGAAAGTGTCGATGTTGTGTTTGAGCAAAAATTCGCTCCTGTCACGACCATGACCAGCTTCTGTCTTGTACGTGCCTTCTAGGCAGTCCAGAGTTGCCCTTGAGATGTGGATGCGGCTGGATAAAAGAGAGAATAGAATGTACAAAGACACTTCTATATCATAAGAAGAAATTAATAGTTTGAATAATTTCAGTGGGACAACAGTGGTATGTGTAAAAATATGGGGTAGGCAGGGCAGAGATAAAATGTGTTGCATCAAAGAGACACTACTGCTGGTTGCTGGTACTAGCCATCCACTCACCCTGGTACGCCACCAGCCTCCAGCATGTTAGCAATGCCCACATCCCACGACCAGACGTCAAACTGCCATTTCTGCAGGCCCAGCACCCCACACAGGACAGAGCCCGAGTGGATTCCAATCCTCATGTCCATGTCAAAGTTCAGCTGCTTCCGCACATGCCTGGTGTTGGTGGGACGTAAAGTGACCATGTGAGCGCAACTACGCTATGTGGGATGTTTCTAGAATCCTACATTAATGGCTACCTCTCTGCCTCAATGATGGAGGCCTTGATCATCCTGCTTCCAAAACCAGGTAAACCTAAAACTAGGTGTAAGAATATGCAACCTATAAGTTAAATAAACACTGATAAAAAAGTCCTCAGTAAAATTTGGCGAAAAGGATAGAGGGTGTGCTTCCAAGTGTTGTAGGGGATGACCAAAAGGGATTTGTAAAGGAAAAGCAAGGATTCCATAATGTAAGGCGCGTTGTCAATGTACTGTACTGCCAAAAAGAAGAAAAAGACGCAGGTCTTCTCTTGGTTCACGCAGCAAAGGCCAGTAGGGTTGAGCGGACTTATATCTTTGACATTATAGCTTGATTTGGTTTGGGAAATACTTTACTCAACTGGATCAAAATATTACTTCTCAATCCTATAGCTGATGTAATGAGAAATAAAGTGGTGTCCGAACCCTTCAATATTACAATAGGTTGCCTCCGAGGTTCACCTCTATCCACTTCTGTTAACTTGAGCTATTGAAGCAAAAGCAATACGACCTAGTAAGCAAATACAAGGGATTACAATCGGCAACAGAGATCAAAGAATAGCTCTTTTTGCTGACGGTGTAATTTTATTCTTAATTCTTTTTTAACACATTCATACCAGCACTTAGTTAGATCTAAACGGCCTGTTTGGTAGTATTTATAAAGTAAAATGCTTGTTTACTTTCAAGCTCTCATCTAATTTGACATATTTGGTCATCAAATAACATCTAATTTAGATACCATAGCACAAACAGACTATGAAGTAATAATGAACTCAGTGCATAAATCTATAGAAAGATGGACGTGCTTAGCTACATCTATGATAAGGAGAATAAATAAATAAAAAATGAACATATTGCCTAAATTCATGTATTTTTTTCAAAATATCCCCCTGACTTTTGAAGAAATCTCTCTAACGTATGATATCCCAAAGAAACATATTTTTTTTTAAATATCTGTAAGGAACTTTGTTTCTTCTATGCAAAACCAATCAGTTGGGGTTCCTGCACTCATCCTTTGAATAAATTATAATAGGGATGTAACGAATATCGGTACAACGGTAAACCACGATAAAAATGTTGACAATAACAATTACGATTTTCATTTAAAATTATCACGGTGGATTACCACGGTGGAAAAACCTTGTGTTTAATCCTTCCCAGCTTCATTTGAGTCTCCATAACTCTTGTGTTGTCTTCACTTTTGGGACCGTCTCGTATCCCTCGGGTCAAATTGAACCATGACTTATTTGGAGTTTTAAAAAACAATTCTGAAATAAAATTTTACTTCATAATCTATTAACAAATGTTGTCTTTATCTCAATTTCAAACAATTGAGATAACATATGTTTAGGGAATGCAATCAGTCTCTACTAGAACACAATTAAAAATGGAAGTGTGATCCATTTTTTTTGTCATAAGGTTATATTTACTGTTGAAAATTCACTATGCAAAAAAAGTGTCCTATCCAGAAT
>NC_045750.1:12338627-12338702 GCF_008692095.1 Etheostoma spectabile
ATTGAGTCAGGAATACATGTTTATTGATTTTCAGGTAGAAAAAAAAATGTAACTTGTACCATTTTTCTTCTTGTA
>NC_045750.1:12338712-12340669 GCF_008692095.1 Etheostoma spectabile
ATGGGTCAGTTTGACCCGAATACCATACAAGGGTTAAGTAGCCGTGTCGGCGCACTGCATAGCCTTCAATCATGGAATCACGGCGGAAGGAGGAGATGACAGTGCTCAGGACTAAGCTCAGGACTAAGTCCAAGCATGGGCATATTTGTGTTAATATACAGTAAGAATGCCAAAGGACAGTTGATTGAAGATAGTTATCCTGTCTGCAGAACATGCAGAAAAATTGTTGCTGCTAAAGGCGGCAATACGTCAAATCTCCTGACTCATGTAGGGCTATCAGTGCTTTCTGAACACATTAAAAATACCACGATAATACCAAAATGGTTCTCAACAGGAAACTGATGGAGTGTTTTCTCCAGGTAGGGAATGAGTCCTTACCCCAAGTGAAGGAGTTTAAATACATTGGGGACTTATTTGCGAGTAAGGGGACAATGGAGCGGAAGATTGGTCTGAGAATGTATTGCGCCGTTGTGACGAAAAAGAAAGCTGAGCCAGAAGGCAAAGCTCTCGATCTACCGGTCAGTGTGTGTTTCTACCCTCGCCTATGGTCATGAAGGCTGGGTCATGACCAAAAGAACAAGATCAAGGGTACAAGCGGCCGAAATGGGTTTCCTCAGGAGGGTGGCTGGCATCTCCCTTAGAGATAGGGTGAGAAGCTCAGTCATCCGTGAGGAGCTCAGAGTAGAGCCGCTGCTCCTTCACATTGAGAGGACGAACTTTTGAACTCTATACAGGATCTACTGGACCCGTTTCAATTCACCTACAGACCAAAACGGGGAGTGGAAGATGCAGCATGTCCTCTTCTTAACTTGATCTATAGTCTACCCGTCTTCAGGGCGCAATTTCATTGACTTTTCTTCAGCTTTTATTTGCATCCAACCACATATTTAGCAAAGAGATCTTAAAGAGTACTTTTAATATTCTAGTCTTATCTGTTAACTTTTGAACTAGGAGGTATCAACGCGTGAGAGTGAATAGCATCTTATCTGATGTCCTCTTTTCCTCCACTGGTTCCCCCAGGGCTGCGTCATCTCTTTGATCCTATTTACCTTATATACAAATGCATGCCGAAGCCAGCACACCAGACGTCATGTCATTAAGTTTGCTGAAGACTCGGTAATAGTGTCACGACTCTGACCATGGTGCTACTTTAAATGATTTTACAGAGTGGTGCAAGTCGTCTTCCATGAACATTAACGTGGCAAAACTAAAGAAACGCTGATCAAATTTAGAAAGAATCCCCCCACCCTCTCTTCTGCCCTCGCTAATGATCCAGCTAATAGAAATGGTGACGCAATACAAATACCTCGGTATCATAATCGATGACAAAGTCACCTTTGAGCCACAAGTTGACGCTGTCCGTAAAAAATCACATCACACATGTTTTTTTAATTTTAAACTTCGCAATTTTGATGTCAGTAAGACTTTTATGAGGATGTTTTATTGTTGTATTATTGAAACTATTCTTTCTTTTGCCCTTTTACCCTCTGACTGATTTAAATTCTCTATATGAGACAAGGACCCTGAAGAAGGCCCAGTCAGTCCGGGCTGACGCAAGTCACCCCCTGAACAGCTACTTTATGTTGTTCAGACACCTGCTGCTATAGGCTTTTTTAATAATTCATTGTGAGATGTGGACTTCTGTGTAGTATGTACTTATTATTGTTTTTCATTGTTGGTGCTTGTTGTTTGTATAGTCTATGCACTGTTTATCTTGCATAATGTCTACTGTGGCCCAACAAATTGCCCCCCGGGGATAATAAAGACTCCTTGAACGTTGAAAGGAGCCAGTTGAAGTGGTTTGGGCATCCGGTAAGGATGCTCCCTGGTCACCTCCCTAAGGAGGTGTTCCAGGCACGTCCAGCTAGGAGGTGGCCGTGGGTTAAGACCCGGGACTAGGTGGAGAGATTACATCTCCAACGTGGCCTGGGAACGCCTCGGGATCCCCCAGTCGGAG
>NC_045750.1:12340679-12356422 GCF_008692095.1 Etheostoma spectabile
TTAATGTGGCTCGGGAAAGGGAAGTTTGGGGTCCCCTACTGAAGCTGCTGCCCCCGCGACTTAACACCAAATAAGATGAAGACAAATATGGATGAATATCAAGAACCGTAAGGTTACATTTTCATACCGTTATATCTTGCAGTTAAATTGCAATGAGAGGGGCTTGATCTCATCCATATATAACTGGCTTGCATCTGTCTCTAAAGAAACATTGATAACCAGACTTCAGAAATGGAGGGTGGACTTAAAAGAGGACATTTCGGAAAACGATTGTCCTCGAAGACCTGTGACGCATCCCAGAAACAAATAGCAAACACTAATTTGAAGCTACTCCAATATGATTGGCTGATGCAGACATACACAACTACATAACAGTGTAACAGTAATATTCCTGACCTTTGTTATAAATGCAATGAGGCTAAATGCGCTTTGTCGGGGAGTGTGACAAAAAGGGAGGTGATCAATAAAACTATGTTCATCTTGTCTCTGAACATTCAGCTTGACCCTAAGAGAATATTGCTGCACGTGTATCCAACAAATCTAAATCTGAAACCCTAAGAATATACATTTCTTGCTTTTGCTATACTACAGGCAAAAAAGACTATAGCACTTGTTTGTAAGAAAATGGAGGTGGGGGTTGTTAAAAGTTAAAATTGTAATTACAAAACATTGTTAAAAAAAAAAAAAGTGATGACGTGAGACTAATTTGTGATGTTTTTTTGTGCTTTCTGCACATTAACATACATAACATAACATAATGAAGAAGTGAAAATAAATGTATCATCCTTTTGCAGGAGTCAGCATGACAAGCCCATAAAAACACTATTACGGTAACTTAAGACTGACTGTATGGTGTTGATCATGTCCAGACCCAACTCAACACAATGACGGGCATGGGCACGCTGTGGCTCAGGGACCCCTGACACACAGTAGTAACAGTCTCCCAGTATCTTTATCCGCATGCAGTGGTGCTCCTGTGATGAGAAAGCGTCAAGACACCAGTGAAAAGAGAAAGTAAATATTGATAGAACAATAAAATGTTTTTTCTGCATCCTAGGTTGATTCAATATCCTCACTTAGATTAGACTTTACTTAAAGGTGCCCTGCCACACAAAACCGTTTTTGTAATGTTGTGAATGTCAAAAATGAACTGCTGCCTCCTCTGTCAGCTCTAGCCACTGACAAGAAATAAGAGAGAAATCAGACCAATTACAAAAGCTGGTCAGTCTGACGCCATGTCGCCTGAGCTCATTACTATTCATGAGATTGCCCCAGTTGCGCTGGGTAAAGGATGCTGATAGCTAGGCTCTCATTTGCTACCTGTTAGCCAATTAGAGTCAAGCAGCTTAGCTCGTAGAATATTATTGAGAACTGGCACAAATTGAGTTTTCCTGCAGGTTTTCTATACCACACTAGAAAAACAAAGTAACCAAGGCATTTTTCTCAACAAAAAATGTTACAGAGTCCATGATAAAACTTTAGACATTACCACAAAGTAATAAAATACATGTGGCAGGGCACCTTTAATTTATGATGATCTCATTTAAGCCTCCCTTTAATTTTTTGATTAAGCTACTCAAATGTTCTTTCCCTTAAATTTTTCTCCAGGAGTACATATTTTGCAGCTTGTCTTTCTTTCACATTAACTGTATTATTATTATCATTTTTATTAATATCATTATTATTTCACTATTTTAGTTATTGTGACCACTTGTATATATGTTTTTTCATTTTTAATTTAATTTAATTTATTTAATTTAATTTTAATTCTCCATTTTTTTCCTTTTTATTTTCTCTGGATTTCCAATTATGTTTAAGTATGTTATTCCATCTTTTCTATATATATTTTATTTTTTTATTTTCTATTAAAATCAGAAAAAGATGCATATTTGTTGTGCGTTATTATGTGCACCAATGTGTTCCTAATACAAATTTGAATTAAATAAATAAACATATGTTATCTCAACAACAAAAAAAGAGTTCAAATTCTCACATCTGACAGTCGGTCAAAGCGTCCAAAGAGCTCGTTGAGGATTCGAACCAGATCCTGGGCCGACAGATTCATGGACAACAGAGTGAAGCCCTTGATGTCTGCAAAAAGGATGCTGTAAAGAGGAGAGAAACAGTAACAGTAAAAGAAGTGATATGCTAAAAACATACACATTTAAATTGTAAGAGATTCCTGTTAATGTGTTTGGTTCGAGTGAACACATGCAAGACTGAATGTAGAGAGTTTGCAATTCGAAAAGGATGACAAAAATTCCTAAAAAAACAAAACAACATCCAAGAGAAACTTATTTCCTAAAACCCCTTTTTTATAAGCCTTGTTGGTACTAACATACTAACATACTGACATTGTGTGTGTGTGTGTGTGTGTGTGTGTGTGTGTGTGTGTGTGTGTGTGTAAGTGTACCTGACATCTTTGTACTGGTGGATATAAATCTTGTGAAACTCATGAGGATTAAGCTCATTTTCCAGAGAGCTCATGTCAGTGATCATCTCCAAGGCAACAAAGCGAGGCAGGATCGACAGAACCAGACGCTCCTGCATAGCAAGATGATAAATTCTATTTGACATGGTATCAGCAGCAAAAGGCTTGTTTATACACAGAACAGAAGGGAATTTAGGAGGCTTTTTTTGGTGAAATTTGAGAAAAGTCAACAGTCAACAAAGGTCCCTGTCTTCATAATTCTCCAGGTTTAAACTATAGCACAGTGGCAGCAGTCACTGTACCTGTCTCTGGTTTTCTTGCTCTAGTTTGAGGCGACCCTCAATGCAGCGCCGCGTCTCCAGGAAGACCTGTCTCTGGGCGTGGTCTGTCAGGTAGTGGATGAACAAGCCGGCTGTGTTCATACCCAGGTACAGCAGGCCTTTGGCAAACACCTGCATCCGAGAGAGATTTTGCATTCATTCAATTCATGCAACTCATTTTAAGTAAAAAAAAGTAACCCAATGCATGTGAACTAAGAAGAGGATGAGAAATAGGAAAATTAGTTTTCTTCTTTTTTTCTTCGATTAAATTGAGAGATATCAAAAGGAAATGTGTGTTTAGTAGGTTTGTAGATACTATCAGCGGCTGGAGATGGGTGAAATAATTGTGAAAATAAAGAAAATGTTCAAATAAATGGATAAATGGATACCAAATATAGGCTTGGAAAACAAATGTCCTCACCTTTCTCAGAAACGTAGCATCATTGTAGTGGCACACTATCTCCACCAGAAGGTGAAGTACCGAGGTGAGAGAGCCAGCACACATGGCCCACAGCAGAGGTAACGGCAGCAGCGTGTATGTGGCAAACAATGTGAACAAAACATACCACGATGGGTCTTTTTCCAGTCCATACACCATTCCTCCCAGCACCTGGGTGGTCTGCGAGAACCAGCAAACTAGGCCAGCACAGTGAAGCCACCGTGGGGACAAGGAGTCCCTGTACGTTAACACCACAATGCACAGCACTACAGCTAACACCATGAACATGCCCGTCAGGCAGCCACGCAGAGTGTCTGTGACCGCCTCAGGGGCCAGTGCTAGGTATAGGACCAATATGTGTAATTTGGCCACCGCATCGATTACATTGGTGATGGCTAGAGAGTTGCGTCTTTGGTGGGAGTAGTGTTGCTGGTACAGTTTCTCCAGATCTTGAGACTTGAAGGTATGCCTCAGGGTGGGTATACAGACTCCACGAATTCTGTGGCCCCAGTGCACAAAGAAGTCGGCATCACTGGCGTATTCATTAAAAGAAGCCCTGCTACTGTTGTATGTACTGGTGGAGCCACGGGACTGGGAAGGGTGCACTCTGAATGTGGAGGTGCGGCGTTTTGTGACGCCCCGGGAGGCCTTGTCACGGATTTGTTTGTTGATCTCGTCCATGTAGGCATCAGTCACAAAGATTTTACGTGCTGGCTCCACACCCACCTGTCAAACCCAACAGAAAATCAGATGTGTACACTGTAAGATCTAGCACTTTTCCCAAAAAGAAAAGGATTTATGTTGGAAAGCACACTGATTCATTTTATTTATTTTACATTATTTAATTTATACTCTTCGTTAATCCCCAATGAGGAAATTACAATTTATACTCTGCTGTTATTACACACAGGCATGAAATACACACACATGCTCAGGTCCTTTACATGCACAAATGGAGAGATGTCCGAGTTAGTGGGCTGCAACTGCTGAACAGGCGGCCTGAGGATATGGGGGGTTCCATGCCTTGCTCAAGAGCACATTGGACGTGCCCAGGAGGTGAACTGGCCTCTCTCCAGCTACCAGTCCACCTCTTCTTCTTCTTATGTCCATGTAGAAAGTTGTCTCTTTTATCTAGCCTATATGGTAGGCTTGGCTATACATTATATTGGCTGTGGGTTTTAATTTTATTCACTCAGATTTTCTGATATCTATATCAATCTGCTTATCTGCCACCAAAATTATATACGTATATATTGTATGTAAATATTTTTGAGCACCACAAATTAAATTCTATTTATCTCTGTTGTATTAAAACACTGGGCAGATACTTTAAAACCAAAACTATTGGCATAACTAGACACTAAGGGAGAAAGTAGTTTTTTGTTGTTGTTGTTGTTGTTGTTGTTGTTGTTTTTGTTGTTGTTGGCCTGTAGTATTTGCTCAGCTAAATTAATTGAATTAAACATTTTATTCCAGCATGGGTGGTCTGGACTGCAGTGGCCCAAAAATTCATGTTCATGATGTTGTAACAGACATGGTCAGGCACTGACATCAAAACATGAGTTTCAGTTCAGTTAGCAGTGGTTCTGAGAATACCGCATATATCTAATTAGAGGGGAATATGTACAAAACAGTAATTAAAAAAACAGTACAACAACGGTTTCATCACCTGGATGCTGAGCTCCTTCTGGTTAATGATGTGTTTTACAGCGTTCTGCCAAAGCATCTTTTTCCGCCGCAGCCCCGGGGACAGGGTTGTGATGGTATGGCAGGTCGGCTCACGCAGCTCTATGGGGAAGACCTGTGTTGTCTCAGAGAAGGTCACCATGGTGATAAGATAGCCAACCTCATCTGCTGGTCTTAGATCAGGAAGAGGCAGCAGCCTGGAGTGCAGAGTTTGACATTTTTGGGGGTTAAAAAAACTTAATTTTTAACAGAAAGTCTTACAAAATGGAGGGGTGAAGTTGAAAAGGTGGGGGTGTTTTGTATAGGGTTAGGGGTTCTAATGAAAGACACTTTCAAGTTGCATTATTTGAAATGGAGGATATAGACATATTTCTGGAGCTTGACTCAATGGGACTCAAATTCAGCATATCTCGACTCCATTTTACTAATGGAGAGATGCCAGAGTGTCATTTTACTCTTTTTTTTTTTTTACTCTGTCTCCTGTAAGTCGCCCGACTTTATGGAAATGCAGTATTAAATTGCTGTTTCTTTCTGTGTTGGGCCAGTTCTTGAATTTTTTTAAACCGTTTTTCTATAAAACAAAACAAAAGAGTACAACCAAATGGACATGTTACAAATTGAGCTAAATATCATAATTTGTGGTAGAACACATTTACCCCTGTGTAAAGTAGGCGCTGTAAAAGTTAGATCATTACCAGATTTTTAAAACCTATTAGGGATGAGCATGTTTAATCGACGATCGATAATTGATCATAAAGAATTTTTTCAATCATGTTAATTTGTTATTGATTATGAACTAATACAGGTTGCGTTGTATAGTGTTAGTCTTGAATCAAGGAAATACATTTTACAGTGTAGAAACAATTAAACATTTTAAATATACACAGTATAAAATTATATATATTATAAGATTTATAATTTGATTGGAAAAGCTTTGAAATGTTTTGGTTCATATTGCTGTTTGTTTCCTTTTTAGGATTGCTGGTTTTAATTAACAGTTTATCCACCTTCTGATATACCACTGCATCATCTCTACATCTTCCATACTGTTACTTTCCACTGCAGTGTATACTGATTTTGAATGCTGAATCTTGAAAAAGATTTTTTGTGAGTGTGAATAAACAGCCCTTGATTGTATAGCCTTTGAGGCTCCTGATATAATCTACCCACCATCTTTAGTGTTTATTGTGGACAGAACTGGTTATGCTGCAAACATTCAGCATGTTGCCAAGAGCCACTTGGTGGGCTCCATGTGTTGACACAGTGTGTGCCAGAAGACAGGCAGCTTTCCAACAAATTACCTGTTGGCCAGATTTAGAATAGATTTAGACCTGAGCTGGTTAATGCCCAGAGCTAAACTCCTCCAGGTCCTTCTGGCTCCTGATGCTGCTGTCCCACACACTCAAAGTCCACTTTCAAGAATTGGATCGTCCCACACTGGATATGATTGAACACTTCACATTAGAAGAGTTGCATATTTAATTAAGGCTGTCATTACGACTGAAAATAGTCAACGTGTGAGTGAAAGCTGTAATATGGCAGCAATGTTTTATGGACTTGTTGATAACACAGCAAGCATTCAAGTTTCTCTGCTGTTGAAGGATCACTTGTTACTCTCGTTACTCTAACATTAAAATAAAATACAGACTTATTTATTACATTTTAATATACGCATTATTTGAATTCAGGTAGCCTGTATGACATAGTCCAAACCTTTTCTGGGAAAACAAGACTATCAGAGTAGTGATTTCTGGCACAATGTCACCTACTTCTAAAGTGAATGGAGAAGAGGATAAGTCTAAAGACATCATTAATGTAGCAACACCTATAGTATACAAACAACTTAATTGGCAGACAAACACATATTGGCTTGTGGCCACAACTGACCTGTAATGTTTTACATATTGTGTTTCTTCTTGTCATGTCCAACATTTGCCATAGGATATACTTGTCCCGTCCGTCATTATCCACTTTTGCTGATTCCATGGCACAGGAATTGTATGCAGATTTGAAAATGAAGGCATAATCCATGAAAGACAAAAATTAAAATGGAAATAGTCCCCACTGGGATGAAACGTCCAAAACGGATAAAGATCCAGCCAAAATGTGTGGTGCTGTTCTGGCAGGATTGTAGGTCAACACCTGAACTGTTTTGAAATGAAATCAAGCAGAGCTGCAGTGAGGAGTGCAAAGAGGATTGATAAGTCAGAAAGCCACTCTTACTTGCCTGCAAAGCTGGCAGATCATTGGCAACAAGACAACGGCAAGATGAATGCAATGCTCTCAGCCTTTGGGCGAGTCAACAAAATCTTTTAAAAGCAGACATGGCAATTCAAATTAAATGGCAATACAACCGAGTGCTTATTCATATGCTATCTTTTGCATTTTCTTTTTAATTGACTCTGCTCCCAATCAGATGTCATTGTCCATATTGCCTTTGTGCTCTTGGTTATGTCAGTATGGGCAAGGGTGAACAATTAACAAGATTACCTGAAAACCTTAAATTCAGGTTTGTGCATAACAGGCTATTACACATCTATCTGACCAGTATTTTGGAGAAAATATTAGATTAGATAAGGTTATTATTTCTCAAATGTATCCTGATCAGGTAGGGTTTATTTGTGGGTGTAGCTCGTCACATAATATTAGATCAGATTCGATTCAACTTTATTGTCATTACACAGGTACAGTTACAAGGCAACGAAATGCAGTTTAGGTCCAACCAGAAGTGCAATAGCAGCAAGTGCAGGATATACAATGATATCATATCAGGCGTCCCATTAATATTGCATGGTCAAAAGCTAATAGACAATCCACAATAGCTTGTTTTGATTAGCCCTATCCTTTTGCAGCAGCCATAAGGGAGAAGACTAGCTTCCCAGGTTTTATGGTAGGAGGTATAGAGCATAAACCTATGCTTTATGCAGATGTTGAGAGTTGTATGTTTTGTATTTTGATAAAAAATAAAAAGGTTGTTCATCACAAAATAATATGGCTTGACATACAGTATACTTCATAATTTAGGCATTTAAAACCAGTGTTATACCTGATTTGTGATGATAGAAAGCTATGTCAGCAATGTACAGATGTTCTTACAAATTTGTGTTATTGTTGGATATTTTTGTATTGTATGTTATGAACATTATATCCCATGCAATTGTGGTTAAATGTGTGTGTTGTAATACACAAATATCCCCTAGTATTGATGAAGAAGAGCACTTACTGAGCTGATAGCATCAGCAAGTCTGTGGTTCCAATGGTTGTAAGCTGGTTTAAAGTTTATGACACTGGCATTGCTAATTGTATCCAGGCCCCTAAGGCTGATCTAATGAGTTCCCATCTGTCCAACCGTGACTGCGTAGCTCAGGCCTTTCTTGCTGATTACTGTACATCTAAAATAGCTGCCAGGTCTAAGGCAATTAGTTCTACAAGTGCTACCAACACCAGCATAGCTCTCTTAAACATGGTAAGCATGCTTACTAGTAACTAGAAACCGGGAAATCATTTTATAATTTAATTGTAAATCATTATAATGTAACACAGCCTTTTTGTTCATTATGAGAAATCAAATTGAAAGCCTGTGAATGTCTGTCATATCATTTACAGTAGTGACTCTATTTGGAGTGCCTGTGAGGTTGATAACCCAAATGCTAAATAGTCTTAAGGATACTCTGACTGCCCACTGATCAGTTGATTCTCCCACACACTCAAGCCAGACCAGAAACAGAACTGACCCTTTGGCCTATGTGCTTGCCAAACATTTCCCTTATACTGGACACAGAGATCTACATTGTTGCATCACAAACGCTCTGTGTAAGCATGGGTGTCGTGACACTAGAGTTGGACGGTAAATGCATGTAAGCCTTTGTTGGCAGTATCACAGAGCTCTTGAAAGTGAAGACATGTACAGGTCAGTTAGGGTCAAACTGAAACAGATGCTGACCAGAGCAGAGATTGTGCCAGAACACTTTCAAATTGACAATTTGGGATTACCGCACCACACACAAAACCTTCGATGTGTTCAACAAACACACATGAATGAATTATGAAACAATGGACTCCTCCTCTTAGCATGGTAATAGTAAAGCTTGCTTTAATGTTATGACATCTTCATAGTAAATGTAAAGGATATTCCAAAAATAAAATTTTAACCAAGCCCTTAGCCTTTTTGACAATACATTTGAATAAAAATCCTATCACACAGAGGCCCTGCGGCTTACGGGACAGCCAGACTCTTGGGCATGTCCCTAGTAGGCCTGTTTGGTAGTCCAGCCATGCAACCATCCTGAAACTTTTTAATTCATTTTTTTATGAGGTTCACATTTTCAAAGTTCTGCAAACAATTGTCTACTCAAGATTCAAGATATTTATTTGTCATATGCACAGATTTTACACCATGCAATGAAATTCTTAAGTTGCAACGTTTCCCACAATATAAAAATGTACACAATATACACACAATATATTTAATCTCTAATAATAGCATTATTAGAGTAGACAATGATAATAATAAACTGCAGTAACAAATATCTCTTAAAATGACAACCGCCAAGACCCCTTAGTTTTGAGCTTTAGCTTAGCCCTTAACTCAACATAAGTAAAATGGTATGGTAACCTGTTCAAAAAACGATTACGCACCAATAGCCTGGGGGCTGAACAGAAAAGGAGATGACAGCAGCATGGGAGGACAAAAATACTGTCACATGGATCGGGTGGTTTAGTAAGGTTAAGATACACTGGGAATGAAATGCCTTAGTGGCCCACTGAGAAGCACCAAATTCAGATTTCAATAAAGGTGGCAGATAATATGACATGTCATGTACACCATCGATGATCTATTGTCCTAACGAATACTTTAGGTAACGTTATTGCAATTAAAGAATTTTTATGCACAAGAGTAACCTCAGGAAATTGCAACTGTTTCACTCCTAATCTCCCATCAGACTCACCCACAGATCCAGTCTGTGGTTTGTATCCCGACTCACTGCTGTCACCAACTGGTAGAAAAAAAGACATACAAAAGCAAAATGTCCCATACACAAATAAAGGCTGCAGAAAATTGATTTAAAATATAATTTGATGTATTGCATTATAGCCTTTTTAAATTAATTCTTGCAATCACTGTTCACATGGGAGAGGTCTGGATAACTGAACTCTATAAAAAGGCTTATCATCTGGACTGTAAATGAAAAGGGGATTGCATACTCAAATAGGTTCAGCATTCACTAATTAATAAGTAAGAATGGTGTCTTTGACCCAAAAGGCAAGTGGAGCTTTACTTCGAAATAAAAGTGCCTAACCATGAAAGCAATGTATAACAACAAAACATAAACACTGGAAACAACATTACCAATGGATTTATACTACATTTAAAGTAGCTAATACCACATAGATTTACATTTTACTATCAATGTTTTGATTACTTTTAATGGCTGTTGCTTATTTGACACATCAGTAATAATATCAGTCATCTTTACATCCCTCCATTTATCTTACATTTAAACATCCTTACATCCCTCCATCTCTCTTATGAGCAGAATAACAGTAACAGTATCCATATATTATTATAGGCTACTTGAAAAAGCCTAATACACTCATAAACATCTGAGCACGTATTTGTACAATATGGTGTTTATCTTTTCAATATTTATCCAGTAAAAAATATTGAGGGCTACTGGGCGCAGACTGCATGCTAAAACATGAAGCTGCTGTCCAGTGTTGGGTCCGTCACATATAAACATCTATCCAGTAACAGCTGTCTGATACCGAATGTACTGTGTCCTGTCATAGTAAACTAGAGACGGTGACTTCAACGGTTAGGTTACCGGTTAGACAGTTAAGTCAAGGTGGCTGACGTTAACTGTCCTTATGCCACACATTAAGGATTTTGATTTAGCTTACTAGCCTACATGGTAAGTAATGTGGTCGTTGACACTAAAATTAGCGTTGTTCTGTAGCCAGGGGCTTCTCGTCAAGCAGTTAGCTAGCTAACGTTAGCATACTTTCTTACTAGCGTAGACGAATGCAAGCTCCGACTAATGAGTTAGCCTTGTTAGATTTGATAATGTTTATGTCTAAAAATAATCGACATCAGGGGAAAAGTGTCGAAACACGTAGCCAAGATACCACGCGAGGACAAAGTTAACGGTAGATGAAAACCTGCAAGAGCTAACATGGCTAACGTTAGCGTTAACCTTAGTTACATTAATTTACTGGCATGATTTGGGATTTCTGTCCAAATAGGTAATAAGATGTTACATTAGCTAAGTTAGCTACCGTTGCATGTTTGTCACGGGTCAGGTACACGTTAATCTTAACACAAGGTACTTCCCATATATTTACGGTTCAAACATGTTCACGTGTCAAATATTTATTAGCGCATCGGCTAATTTGGTTATTTTAACTTTCACCACAGGCCAAAGAAAATCCAGCGGGTTTCCTGATTTTCGAAGCGCCGGTGGAGACTCAGTTCCGGACTAAAGTGCCACACATATCCCTTCCTCTGTGAACCTGGAAGAGCAACGCCGCCTTGTGACTAGCATCCAACATGACAGGTGGGCAACATCAAACTAAACACATTTACTACGCCTTGGAGACATAATCACAACCCTCCAAAAGTTCTTCTGCAGAAGAAGTGAACTGCTGAGAAGAATAAAACTAGTTGTTTGAGCTGCCAAATCCACAATGAATCATTGCGGATTGTGAAAATGTTTTGTGAGAGAAGCTTTGCATCAATGTTTTTGTGTGTGGTGTGTGATGTGTTATGTGTGAATTTGCTCAGAAATCCCTCACCAGACATGTTCCATGTGTTGGCGTCTGCTGTGGCTTCATTCCTTAAACCTCAAGCCCACTGACTGAATGGCTGTCCCACAGTGTCCCTCTCTCTGTGTCTCCTGGGTGGATAGTGAGGTCCATTGTGTCAGTGAGATGTTTATTAATGAGAGAGGCGCACACAGAGCGCAGAGCTGCTATTGAATAAGGACTAATCGCTAATCTCTTCGTTAATACGGCCAATCTTCCTATGCAAGATAAATTACTAAGAAGCCTAAAGACCGGGACATACAAGCTGGTGTTCAGCAGGGACTCTAAGTCCATTTGGATGTTTGTTGGTGTGAAACTTTGCACAGAAGTTGGGATTGGTCTTTCTGTTCAGGCTTGACTAATGGAATGTGTTTGTTTGCGTGTGTCTAATGTTTATTGCAGCCAAGTTGGGGAGTTGAGGATGCATGTGAGTGAGTAAATTTGAGTAAAATTTGATAGCGGTTAAATGTTTTTGTGACTATTGGTAGGCTTACTTTTCAAACGTGTATTGAAAATATTATAACCAGAAAATACGAGATTTTTAGTCTGCTGCTTGTCGTGTTGCATTTGTTTTTTGGCTTTGGTTAAGAGGTTTTCTGTGTCTATAAAAGGAGTAGTGTGTGTGTGTGTGTGTGTGTGTGTGTGTGTGTGTGTGTGTGTGTGTGTGTGTGTGTGTGTGTGTGTGTGTGTGTGTGTGTGTGTGTGTGTGTGTGTGTGTGTGTGTTTGTTTGTTTGCGGGCTGTTGTGTGCTTGTTTGTCTGCCATGCCCTTGCCTGAGCCTGATGTCCCGGCCTCTCAGAGGCTGGCACTGGACTGTCGTACCATTCTGGACCATCGCATTGGCAAGGGTAAGTGACAACACCACCTCCTCTGTTCTCTCTCTGGCTCCTTCTTGGTCTCTAAGTTTCAGAAAGAGGACATTATTTTACTGAAATGTCGCTTTTCTCCATACGGTTCCATGATGCCCGACAAAAATGTCATGTTGCCTAAAAGAAAATTTTGAGCTGCCTCCTGTCTTGGAAATCAATTCATTGTATTATTTTGTAGTTTGTAGAGGGGTCATTAAGCACTTGAGTAGGCCAACCTCAAAATGAACACTGGCTGTGATTGGTGCTTGGCCCAGGTTGCTGTTAAACAGTGTTAACTGATTAAAGGGAAATTTCATTCATATTCACTCTGGGTCTCAATATTGACTGATTCATTAAGTCTTACGCTAGTGAATGCTTTATGTTGGATAAGAAAAATGTTTGTTCTTCCATCAGGAAGAGATGCTTACATCTCCACAGGGAATATTGTTGATCAGACGGCAACCAGAATTACTGGCATTCCAGAGTGAGGAAAACAAAGCTTGATTGTAAACTATAATGATCATTCAAGCAAATATCGCACAAGACCCCTTTTATTTAACCCAAGAAAAAAGGAAAACAGATTTCACAGTAAGCATAGGGATGAACTTATCCTGAAGGAGTTTATTAAAAGTATCACAATTATTGCATACTAAGCTGCAGTGAATTGCAATAGATGACATTTCCATGCAGTAGTAGGATGCAACCTATAGATGCACAGCTATGTCTGGATCTTTTATCTTTTAATTCATTTGAACCGGTTCTGATGGAGCCCACTCTATCTTTGTTCAATCAGCTGAGCACTTTTGGTAATTGCAAAACCAAGCTTTACAATTGATCTTTGCTTTCTTGCATCTTGTAAGCTGGTTCTATCTTAGATTGTTTCCAAAATGACTTTTTAAATGCTGATAGTCGGTCTTGAAAATTCATTCCATATTTGGAAGTACTTTTTGGAAATAAATAAAGGAAGGGAATCAAAAAGGTTGAGTCGGCATACATATTATTTCAGGCACTCATTCACATGCTTTTATCTGCAGTGTTGTCAGCTTCATGGTTTCACCGCAATCTTGTGCATTAGAGCCAATTATGTGAACATAATATTTGGTTCCCTGTTTGTCACAGTTTTACAGCTGTGTTGTAATGTAGATAAAAGCATTGGTTTATACGGTTTGCTCATGCAGAAGTACATTGATGTGCAGGGGAGAAGCTCTGTCATGAGTGAGCCAGCTGCTGAACAGCATTGTGTTTATGCGCTATGGTTTTGGAAAATTAAACCTGAAAGAGAATAAATCAATAGTGAGATCTTGAAAAGGATAATATTTCAGAGTTTTGCATAAAAAAAGCAAATATAATAAAAAGGTTATATAATTGCATAGATATTTTGGTATTGGGCTTGAAAATGGAAGGAGATGTGATGGAAAGTTGCGTTCAAACATAAAAGGGGAAACTGAAAGTAAGTAAAGCAGGAGGCATGGGAAGGCTAATGATGGAGAGAAGGGAAAGAGCAGGGGGTGGAGAGAGGGAGAAAAGGAGGGTCTTCTCCCTTTCTATCCCTGTGATGCATATTTCTTTCCTATTCTGTCCCCAACCGCCCCCTTTCTGTTGTTTTCTCTGCAACTGAGAAAAATGGTCAGAAGTGAGGTGGGTGTGTTTGTATTTGCTCCTGCATGTGAGATCTGAGCTACCCTCTTCAGAAAGAGTGCTGTTGCAGAAGGGAAACAGGAAAATCCAAGGTCATCACGGCATGCTTCTCTCTGACGTTGTCTTTCTGCCCCCTTTTGTGTGCGTGTGTGTCGGCACGGCAGGGAGAGTGTGTAATTCAGTGCATCCAGCCAGGCTCTGCACCAATCACGGTGCGCATTTTAGCGAACAAGAAAACGTGCATGGCATTATACCAGATGAGTGAGCGTGTTGTGTGTGTGTGTGGGTGGGTTGTGTGCGCTTTTAGTGCCTCTTGGCACAGTAGTGTGTGTGGTGTGTGTGTGTGTGTGTGTGTGTGTGTGTGTGTGTGTGTGTGTGTGTTGTGTGTGTGTGTGTGTGTGTGTGTGTGTGTGTGTGTGTGTGTGTGTGTGTGTGTGTGTGTGTGTGTGTGGTGTGTTGTGTGTGTGGTGTGTGTTTGTGTGGTTGTGTGTGTGTTAGTCATGAAGCTGCATTAAGAAAACATAAGGGTCTGTAGTGAGCGACTCCATCATCACGATCGATGTACGGTAAGAATAACAAACACTTTCATTGTGTATCTGTGTGTGTGTTCCGTTGTAAGCATGCGAGTAATGTGAAGCAGCCAGCGTTCTGCCAGTTTTCCAACATTCTAAAAACCCGGTTCCTCTTTGCTTTCTTGACTGCAGCTGTCACTACAGTATCTTGTCTGTATCTTGTCTGCGCATTATGGGAACTTGGACTCTGGTTAGAACAGGATACTGCTCTATTAAATTACAGCATCAGCTTCCGAGGAGACACCGCTTTGGATATGTTTATTTTTGGTACTAGACACCTTAGTCTCAACACTTTTTAATCAAATAGTTTGCTTCTGTTATATTGAAGGTAGTAACAGTGTGTCCTTTACATAACATATTCACCTAACTGTTTACTTTTAAATGTTTACTTTTTATTTATTCTTTAATGGTTTTCATGATTCTTCAATAGGATGGGTAGCACATGATAAAATCCTGCCTCCTTGAACAGGAAACATAGAATGCTGTATGTGTTGTTAAAATGTGTGGTACTTTTTTGCGAGTTAATGAGAAAAAGGCTCTTGGTATTTGCGTTTGCTGAAGCGCTGGTGTTTCGGGGACATGATGATATATAGCTCTTTGATCAGCACTAATCAAAAAATGTAGTGTGCTTTGAGTTGGTAGACTATTGATAGAAAAAGGCTTCGGTCAGTAGGCTAATGGAAAAACAAAACAGACACTGCACACTGGAAGAACAAGCTCAGTTAGGCTTCACTGTGTAGCGCACTGGTGAGCTACTGTATGGAAATAGTTCTCTGGGCTTGAGTCCCACATAGCCCAGTTTCAGTGCCTGTTTGACTGTGATTCATAGTGTGTCGGATTGCCCTTGTGTTATGAGGATTTGTTGGCAGCTGGATCTGTGCATCAGTATGTTGGTCACATTATACCAGCCACGTTTGCTTCCACCCACGCTGGATCAAATGTGTATGTTGAATCTGACTTGCACACATGGACTGATGTCTTGAAAAAAATAAAAATAAATATATATAT
>NC_045750.1:12356432-12357212 GCF_008692095.1 Etheostoma spectabile
ATATATATATTATATAATGTACATATGCCTCTGCAAAGTGTGTGAACTATGCATGCATGGCTATAGCCTGAACATACATTCTCAGTGAGGTAGGGCTTGTCGTGACTGATGTTGTAGTTATATATGCAACACATTTAAATAGCTGTCATACCGTGCATGCCTTAGTGACAAAAATTCCCATTTCTTACTCTTTGTCATGGTTCCCCTAATGCTATCAGCCCCTTCTCTGTGATACTCACCTCTTCTCCTCCTATTTGCTTACATTCTACTCGCTTCTTGTCTTGTTTTCTCTGCGTATTTGAAGATTTTGGTGTGTGATTGCCTTTACAGTGTGCAATCTGCTGTTTAAGGAGGATTTGTCCATCTTTGTTTGCTGATTTAAAAATAGCAGGACTTGGTCTGTCTCTCCCCACTCCCTCTTATGTAATAACACCCCTGAAACACAACATGCTTTGTACCCATCATAAGAAGTGTCATGTATTATGCACAGGTATAAACATACAGAATGGAGGTGGCTACAGAGTGTTTGCTTCGGTATATTTGTATATGTGCTGGTGTGAGTCTGGCCAGTAAAACCAGTGCTTTGCATGACCCCAGGTGAAGGTGAGGTCTAAAAATGTTTGTTGATGGTTCTGTCTCTCTTGCAGACAGACACACTCATCCAAAGTGTGAGATATTCTCCTTGCAGGACTGATTAACTTTCTCTTGTGAGCTAGGGCTGAACGATATTGTGTTTGAGCATCAACATCGCGATAGTCACATCGCAGGACGTTGCGATGT
>NC_045750.1:12357222-12357702 GCF_008692095.1 Etheostoma spectabile
TTTTTTGCTGCTTGATACTGTAGAAAAGTACAAAAGTACCTCCCGACCCTTCCCCTTTAAGACAGGTAGCCATGTGGGCAACGTGTGTATGTGACGTCAGTCCGACGGGGGTTATTATAATGGGTGAAGTGAGGATCTCCGTGGGTTGAAAACTACCGTCGGCAGCAGCTGTCGCTGACACGGTCATGCGCATAGTTTTGATGGGTAGTCAGTGAAGCTACAGCAGTCAGTGTTTTGTTCGCTTCAAATACGAACTAAATCACCTGATTAATGCAACATAATTACGTCTCCCGGCCATTTCCCACCGCAGAAAGCTGCTACCAGCCAGGCTAAAGCTAATATAGTTAGCCTAAAGAAACAAGCAGAAAGCTGCTACCAGCCAGGCTAAAGCTAATTTTGTGTAGTTAGCCTAAAGAAACAAGAGGTCTGTTCGTCTCAACTAACGCGGTTTGGAGCCGCAACACTGGAAACGTAACACTA
>NC_045750.1:12357712-12358083 GCF_008692095.1 Etheostoma spectabile
GAAGTCTGTGTCTGATCTAACGTCATTTACACAGATTTAATTGTTCTTGGATACCCAGAGTTTGTTGCTAGTGAGTGTGACGTGCAGATCTGATCAATTTATCAAACGGCTGGCCCCACTAGTTGTCTACAATCTGAAATTTGGAGGAAGCAACATGCAGTCATTGCCATATGATTTAGCCTGGATTGATAGTAATATATGAATACAGTGGTGTCATGCTAGTCAAACAGCTTATCTCTACCTAATTTCCCTCTCCAAAATCACATCCGCAGAGTAGGCCTAGTCACAGCGCTTACTTGCTTTGGTGTTTGTAAAGCATTAAATGTTATCATAGTTCATCTTCTATGTAGATGCACTCCCCTACAAAATCA
>NC_045750.1:12358093-12360493 GCF_008692095.1 Etheostoma spectabile
CAAGAATGATTTATTATTTCCAAATAGAGCTATTCTTGTCATCTTTTAAAAATTAGTTTTTTGTTTTTCATATCGAAATATATATTGCAGGGGAAAAAAAATATTGTAATGTAAGTTGTTTTTTTTTCTTCCCCCCCAATATAGTGCAGTCCTATTGTCAGCCATGTTACTTTGGGTACAGCAGGACTTCTTTGGGACACCAGGTTTTGTGTGTGTGTGTGTGTGTGTGTGTGTGTGTATATAATTAGTTTGAATATTATATTCCATTCACAAGCTATTTGTTTTGTGCACTCCTATCAACACTTGACCGTGTCTCCACGTCTTTCAGAGCAATGTATTTCTTGTTTGCCCCCATTTTTCTCACTTCAGCATGCAGTTTTTTTTCTCCCTTCTCTCTCTATCTCTCCCACCCCAATGTGAAAACGGTAAGCTGACATCCTGGAGGAAATGGAGAGTATAATCTGTTAATGTACCGGCCCATTGTTACAGGGATAAAAATAGCATTGTGATTGGCTGGCTCCATGCTGCGGTCATTTGAGTGGTGGAAAGCCCCGCACAGGTGTACACATAATGCACACATAAATTAATTCTGCATGGGGGTGTAGCTTAGCATCCAATCAGTGAAACAAGTAAGAGACATCACACAGGCCAAAGTTCCCCAAGTCTGGTGCACCAGGCTGTAGAGATGTCCGCCTTCTCCTTATTGTCTAATTTTGTCTACCAACAACCAGTAATTCATTGTTCCATGTGAGCGTGTTTGTGTGTGGGTGTTTGTATGAGTGTGTATGGTGCCGCTTGGTGTCCAGCCCCTAAATGTGTTGTCAGCTTGCCATGCAGAGTGGGTGGATGTCGTGAGACCCCCTGTGTGTGCGCGCTTTTCACCACTGTCATCCAAATTCTTGTCCACCCACATTGCTGATCTCTCTTAGCTTTTTCCACACTAACCCACAATTATTAACACTGGAAACACTCACCAACTTTTCTTTATTTTTTTCAACACAACGCTAAAGCTATACAGTATTCTCTTGGCGTGGCAATGAGGAAGTTGGATTCATTTCTAACATAAACATGGGATTGAAGGACATTTGTAAGTCCTAAGTATGTTAGGAGCAGACTATGTTCATGTTTAAAATGATTGCAGTTGCATTTCAGAGTTGAAACAATTAATCGACTTGTCAATTTATTGATAACAATTCTGATAATTGATTAATCGTTTTAGTCACTTATCAAAAAGGCACACTCAAAAATCATGGGTTTCACCTTCTCAAATTTGAGGACTAGCTTTTCTAGTTAGTTAAATTTTCTTTTAACACTGCGTGCAATTAACCTACTACCTCATCTCACTTTATAGTTACACAACCAGTACCCATGAATAGAACTTGCTTAAAACCAATTGTATTGAATTGGACAAATTGTATGGAAAACCCAGATGCTTGCAGTGCACCACGGTAGTGGAAATAACACGTTCATTGCTACACGCAATGAACGTGTTACTGTTTTCCCTGTATAAAAAATATTGTTTCTATGATATCATTCTACTCCCAAAAATCTCTTATCTCTACTGCTGACAGGGAGGACAGGACAGATTTGTGCTGGACAGAGAAGATGCAATAAGTAGCACTAATCTATGACTCATTCAGTGCATCACAATCCACCTCCCCCATCACACTTGCATCTCTCTTTCTCTTGAGCTGCCTGTGTCACTCTTTGTCCTCCACCTCTTCCACTCTACTCTTGGGACGTCTTGAATTTTTTATTGGCGACTCTTATACTGCGGCCCCGGGCCAATGTAGCGAAGGTGGTAGAGATGGAGGTTGAGTTGGTGCGGGAGGAAGAGACGGAGGGATGGTAGACGGGAGGGGGGGTGGGTTGGTTGCAGAGGCCTCATTAGTATTTGAAGGAACGGAGGAGACAGGAGCAGCACTATGAATAGACACATAACTCTCAGAGATAAGCCTGAGTGCCAGCAATGCTCCTGCTGCAGAGTTCAGCAGAACTTTTAGAGAACAGACAGAGGACTTGAACCAGAGTGGCTTATAAGTAGTTAAGTCACTACATATGCATTTTACTCTATTAAGAAGGCTTTTCAAGGACATCCTGCCTGTACTGACTGCCCTCCTCCCAGCTGTAGGTCACTGATAACATACCAGAAGGCTAATGAATGCAGAAACGTAACCCAGAAGAGGGAGCATTATTAGGGTGACTGTGGCACAGGAGATGGAGCTGGTTGTCCAGGGTTAGTGATTCAATCCTTCTGTCCATAGGGTTGGGTACCAAAACCCAGTTCCACTATAGAACCGGTTCCTACGCAACCGGTAGGAATCGGACCGGATTAGAACGCAAATTTCGGTCCTAGGGGTTAACCAACTATAGACCTATATCTAATCTTCCCTTTCTCTC
>NC_045750.1:12360503-12369793 GCF_008692095.1 Etheostoma spectabile
AAGATCCTTGAGAAGGTAGTTGCTAATCATTTATGTGATTTTTCTACACAGCAGTAGTTTACTTGAGGACTTTCAGTCAAGATTTAGAAAGCCTTATAGCACAAAGATGGCAATGGTGAAAATTCCGAACGACCTTCTAACTGCTTCAGACAAAGGACTTGTCTCCATTCTTGTTTTACTAGATCATAGTGCTGCATTTAACACTATTGACCATACCATCCTGTTACAGAGACTGAAACATTTAGTGGGCATTAAAGGAATTGCACTAAGCTGGTTTAAGTCCTATTTATCTGATCAATGTAAATTTGTTAATATTTACGATAAATCCTCCAAGTACGCTAAAGTTAGCCATGGCGTTCCACAAGGTTCAGTGCTTGGACCAATTCTATTCACTTTTTATATATGCTTCCTCTAGGCATTATTATTAGGATACACTCAATTAACTTTCAGTGATACATGGATGACACCCAATTATATCTATCAACCAAGCCAGATGAAACCAGTCAGTTACAGTGGTGTGAAAAAGTGTTTGCCCCCTTCCTCATTTCCTGTTCCTTTGCATGTTTGTCACACTTAAGTGTTTCGGAACATCAAACCAATTTAAACAATAGTCAAGGACAACACAAGTAAACACAAAATGCAATTTGTAAATGAAGGTGTTTATTATTAAAGGTGAAAAAAAATCCAAACCATCATGGCCCTGTGTGAAAAAGTGATTCCCCCCTAAACCTAATAACTGGTTGGGCCACCCTTAGCAGCAACAACTGCAACCAAGCGTTGGCGATAACGTGCAATGAGGCTTTTACAGCGTCCTGGAGGAATTTTGGCCCACTCATCTTTGCAGAATTGTCCTAATTCAGCTACATTAGAGGGTTTTCGAGCATGAACGGCCTTATTAAGGTCATTGAAATTGAGACGAGCTTTGAGTTCTTTTTGACTCAGCAGTGGTTTTCTCCTTGGAACTCTGCAATGCAGGCCATTTTGCCCAGCTTTTCCTGATGGTGGAGGCATGAACGCTGACCTTAACTGAGGCAAGTGAGGCTGCAGTTCTTTGGACGTTGTTGTGGGGTCTTTTGTGACCTCTTGGATGAGTCGTCGCTGCGCTCTTGGGGTAATTTTGGGCGGCCGGCCACTCCTGGGAAGGTTCACCACTGTTCCATGTCTTCGCATTGTGGATAATGGCTCTTACTGTGGTTCGCTGGATTCCCAAAGCTTTGGAAAGGCTTTATAACCCTTTCCAGACTGATAGACTCAATTACTTTCTTTCTCAATTGTTCCTGAATTTCTTTGGGTCTCGGCATGATGTGTAGCTTTTAAGGGTCTTCTGGTGGACCTTACTGTGTCAAGCAGCTCCTATTTAAGTGATGCCTTGATGTGAACAGGTGTGGCAATAATCAGGCCGGGTGTGGCTAGAAAATTGAACTAGGTGTGGACAACCACAGTATAGTTTGTTTAACAAGGGGGGCAATCACTTTTTCACACAGGGCCATGATGGTTTGGATTTTTTTTTCACCTTTAATAATAAACACCTTCATTTACAAATTGCTTTGTGTTTACTTGTGTTGTCCTTGACTATGTTAAATTGGTTTGATGTTCCGAAACACTTAAGGTGTACAAACATTCCAAAGGAACAGGAAATGAGGAAGGGGGCAAACACTTTTTCACACCACTGTAGCTAAACTTCAAGCATGCATTAAAGATAAAAAATCATGGATGACCTACAATGTTAAACTCAGATAAAACTGAAGTTATTATGCTGGGCCCTAACAACCTCCAACCCTCATTATCCAAATATATAACTACTCTGGATGGTATTGCTCTGGCCCTGGCACTATTGTCAGAAATCTGAGTTATTTTTGATCAGAATCTATCTTTTAACGCCCATCTAAAACAAATCTCAAGAACAGCCTTTTTCATCTTCGAAACATTGCCAAAATTAGGAACATCCTGTTTCAAAACGATGCTGAAAAACTATTCCATGCATTTGTTACTTCCAGGCTTCCAGAATACTGCAGCGCGTGTTCAGACAAGAACTAAGAAAAGAAATCATATTTCTTCTGTGTTATCTTCTCTGCATTGGCTTCCTGTAAAATCCCGGATTGAATTTAAAATCCATTTAAATCTTATTTTGAAGAGCTCTTATTGCCTTATTGTCCCACAAGAACACTGCGCTCCCAGAATTCAGAGTTACTTGTGTAGAGTCTCTAAAGGTAGGTTGGAAGCCAGGGCCTTCAGCTATCAGGCTCCTCTACTGTGGAATCAGCTTCCGGTCTGGGTTCGGGGGGCAGACACCGTCACCACAGTTAAGAGTAAACTTAAAACTCTCCTCTTTGATAAAGTTCATAGTTAGTGAGTGAGGAGTTGCAGCGTCCTGCTATGTTCTGCTGTGCCCTGCTAGGTCCTGTAACACCCTTCAGTGCCCTGCTATGCCATGAACTACTACAACTGCTATTTCTAGTCACTGTTCCATTATCTTTTATTGTGACTGTTAATGCCACTGTTCATCACACCCCCAACCGGCACCTTCAGACACCGACTACGAAGAGCCTTTGTCTGTCTGTTTCTTCCTAAAAGAGTTTTTCCTCGCCGGTGTCACATTAAAAGCTTGCTCTTGGGGGAATTACTAGAATTGTTGGGCCCTTGTAAAGTATAGAGTGTGGTCTAGACCTGCTCTGTCTGTAAAGTGTCTCGAGATAACTCTTGAATAAAATTGAATTAAAGTGGTTAGCATACCAACTCAACATTTATTTTGTTGTTACTTGTTAATAGTGTAACTGTAGTTTATTGTTAAATCATTGTAGTTGTGTGTTAGGTGACTTAGGTTTACTTTTTTATATTTAAGTACTTTAAAATGTTAATATATTGTAAATTTAAATCATTTTAAATAAAAAAAAAACTAAGTGATTATATATTTTATTTTTCAAGATTTAGTTTAGGAATCAAAATCGTTTTAAAAGTACCAGTTCGGCATTAGAATCGGAAAAATCCAAACGATACCCAACCCTAC
Organism: Etheostoma spectabile; assembly: GCF_008692095.1. NCBI lineage: Eukaryota > Metazoa > Chordata > Actinopteri > Perciformes > Percidae > Etheostoma > Etheostoma spectabile. The sequence goes on from NC_045750.1 coordinate 12,363,511, forward strand.
CTGCCCACATGTCAAATTGTCCTTGGGCAACACTTCCAGATTGCAGCGCCTTGCATGGTAGCTTGCTGCCATCATGTGTAAATAGATGAATGACTTTTGGCTAAAAGCTCTAATTTAATATAGCCATTCACCCTTTTACTGCCTTCGGAGCCTCATTGCTTTGGTGTAAAAGATGTTTTCTACACATATAGTAGCCGTAGGGCTAACCAATATTGTTTTAAGACCCTGTTGTCTTTTGTTTGAAATAATTGCGAATGACATGTTCGACAGGATTTTTTCATAAAACTCACATTGTTGTTGCTGTATCCGTTATTTTAGATTTTAAAAATTGGGAATGAACAACAATATTAAACGTTTGAAGTATGCAATTCATTTCATATTTAAATCATCCTCTCAGTTCAGTTCATGGAGTTACAGTCACACAAACTCTATGAATGGATGGACATGAAGGCAATAAACATAGAGCTGAAATGAGTAGTGGATCGACAGATAATGAACCAGAGACAGTTTTGATAATTGATTAATCATTGAAGTTATTGCTGCTTCCAGCTTATCCAGTGTGAAGATCCGCAGGTTTTTTTGTTTATATGTTATAGTCGACTGAGAATCTGTAGTTTTTGGACTGTTGGTCAGACAAAAAAAACATGCAACTTGAAGCTGTAAAAATTGAATTATTGAATTTTTCCCTATTTGTCTTAATCATTCATCAATTAATCAAAATCAATCTGTAATGTTAGTTTCAGTCCTATTATATTTTGTGTTGGGTCCACATCTTTTCCCTCCATTTTTCTATGTATTGTACTTTTTGGGGATTTATATTACATGGATATCAATACTGCACAGAAAACTTGTTCTGTGTCTTATAAAGTGGTGTTATAGCTAGGCTCAGCTCATCCATTTGTATTGCTTAGGCAACTAAGCAGCTGGCAATTTAGTAAATGTGTGGTCAGTATGCTATCAGAAGGGGGTTTTAGTGCCTCATCAAATGCTTCAATCGGTGTAACAGCAAAGTAAAATAATGAATAATGGAACAATTTTCCTTTAGGAGAATAGAAGGAAGGGAACTGATGTCATTAGTGAGGGAGGAAGGATAGAAGAAAAGGTTTTTCTTTACAGAGTGTTTTTTTTCTAACACTACATTTCATTTGATTCTATTTGAAGTGTCAGAATATTCATTAAACTTGACCTACTTTTTGTCATTCTCTTTTGTGACTCCTAAACTCATATCCTTGTTTGGCGTAAGCAGGAAAAGGATAATTGTTACGCACAGCTTCATGAAGGGTTAAATGATGCATTTAGAGTTTTTGGAGGATATGTCTCTCTTTTTTTCTTCTTCGTTTTCTTCTCCCAGGGTCTCTTTATGACTCACCACTGCTGAATTCCTTCAACCAATCAGAATCCAACTCTTCCTTTGCTGCCTAGCTTGCCTTTCTCGATGCAACAAAAAAAAAATGTGTGTGTGTGTGTGTGTGTGTGTGTGTGTGTGTGTGTGTGGCATTGTAATTGTAGCATCACACAAGTATAGACACTAGTGATTTCACTTCAACATTTGGCATATTTTGGTATTCTTGCAGGGTATTAGCTGCCCCCAACTGAAGACCTTTTCCACCCCATTTTCTACATCCGCCACTGCTTTCCCATTATTATTTTATTAACTGCAGCTGTGGTTTCCTTGCCGACAAGTCAATTTGGCAGTTGTTACTGTTACAGCTACACAAGTTAAATGCTAGTTTTTTTTTCTTTGTTTTAATCTTTATGTTCTATGACACGTTTTTCATCACCTCATTTTTCCATCATTCTCTCTGTGGTGATACAGTTTGCTATTAATGTGAAGTCATAATTAGTTGCTTACTTAGAATGACGGTATGACACTGATTAGTGTCAATAACTACCTACTGCGGCTAAGCGGCTTTGAGTTTGTAAAAAGCGTAATATAAATTCAAAATATTATTATTGTACACCGACAGTGTGTAGGGTGTCTAACCTTTGGAACAAGTGGCTGATAGTTATCTTATTACGTTGGCACTGTGTTCCTTCATTAACACAAGCTTACATAGAACAGACAAACGATGCTGCAACGGAGACTGGACGAAAAAAGAAGACTTGTTTACTTGTTATTTTTCTTTCTTTTTGTTTTTATTACATTTGTGCCAGTCACGCTGCACAAGTCTAGTTGACCAGCTCTTTCTTTTGTCTTTCTCAGGGGTTTGTGGTTGTTGCGGGGCCCTCAGGCCTCGGTACAAGAGACTGGTAGACAACATCTTCCCAGAAGACCCAGAGGTGAGAAGCTCAAGTGACTTTGTGTTGGGGCTGCTTGATTATGGGGAAAATTATAATCACAATTATTTTTGTCCAGTATTGAAATCATGTTTATTTAACATGATTACTCACTGACTTTCCGATAGATGTTGCATTTATTGAACTTTAAAAAAAAGTTAAACAAATTCAAAACAGATGAAAACACCTTGAATGGGAACCATGGCCGGTAAATAAAAACGCAGCGTTATGATAATATAATAAGTGTAAGATGTAAAAAAATGGCAGTGCAGACTTTTTTTCCCATCTTCTTCAAAGCTGTTGGTATCAAACTACAGACCCCAGCTTTTCTACCATTTGAGATCTGATACAGATGACTCAAAGAGAATTAATTTGAGTGGAGAAGAAGGGGCTGACTTGTTGCAGAGGAAACTTTTCAAAAGTGCCTCTTTGCTGCCGCAGTAACCCACTTTAGCAGTCTGATCTGAGGACAAAACTGCAGTACACTGAACAGTAGTACACGCAGACCTCATTTTCCTGTTTGCATATACACCTGCTACGTGCTCCTAAAAAGGGAGTTTAAGTTTGGCTCTATGCTGCTGTGGCTAAGGCCGTAACTAATTGGTATCCATGTAACGGTTTATGAAGCTGTCTAATAACATTTACTCCAAATTATGTCACACTGTGTGACCATGTGGGTGTGTTTGTACACATTTACTGTATTTCAGTGGTTCACTCAGATAATTGATGTTAAGGTTCTTTAATGTAGGTTGTAATATTTGAATGTATCACCTGCACGTACACAAATGTATCTCCATAATAGTGTACAATAGTTTCAATTTCATTGTAGTTTAAACTACAAAAGGATTGACTCTTGTGAACAAAAATCCAAAATCCGCTTTTCAACTGAAGGGTGTTTTGTAGCCTGGTGAATTCCAGCCACAGAATGTTTTAGAGAAACAAACAGAAGCAGAGCTAGCGCCCTGTGCTGACCTTAAACATAACTATTGAATTAGTGCAAAACATACAGTAGTGGAAAAAGCACGGGCGGAAATAATAAAGTTAATGACGGCTAAATACCATTTAGCTGCTTCAGTTTCCTGGTCCTGGTATTGTGCATGCCAGCTCACTGTCACACTGTCAGGAATTACAGAGACACTTTGAAAGATCAGGTATCAATAATGGTGCATATGCATTTTTTTATTTTAAAGTATGACAAGTCAAAATGTAGTCATGGCTTACATATTCCCAGGTCAGTGTGGCTGATCTTAGCTGAGCTGGGATCTTTTGTGAATGATAAACGATGTGCTTCTGCCCATGTATCACAGTTCACTGACTGCAGGTTTTGGCTTTTGCCTGAATGTAAACGGGATCTCAGTGGACTATAGATGTTTTTAGCTCTCTCCTCCCCCTGACCTGACTGAAGAGCAGTGAAGTAGGTCAAGGGGGAAACTTATTGAACTAGTTATACTCATAGAATTTGGGTTTTGAAGAGAAGTGCACACTTCAGTACCCACACTATTGCATTAGCTCAGAAATGTTTATGGAATAGTAGAGGAATACATTCATTTGTAATTACGTTTTAACCCTGATGTCAGTCAAAAAACTACTGATAGTGTTTTCTCAGTGGAAGCAAACAGAGCAGCCTCTTTGTTTAGTGGACATACTAGCCTCATGTACATCTCCTCTGAGAGTGACTGAACTCTCATTTTGGGTGAACTACTCATTTAGGATTTTGAACAATGTAAATGAACCTACCCTAAAACGTTTTTCTATTTCACTCCGTTTCTTTCTGTCTCTGTCTCTGTCACACTGCTAGGATGGGCTGGTGAAGGCCAACATGGAGAAGCTGACATTCTATGCCCTGTCAGCTCCAGAGAAGCTCGACCGTATCGGAGCCTACCTGTCTGAGAGATTGTCAAGGGATGTGGCCCGTCACAGATATGGGTGAGAATCAACAGTCAATCAACATTCAAAACAGTCTCTCGAAAATAAATTCAGCCGCCTCTGCCCTGGCAAATACTGTTTGCACATTATTTATTCCCTGCCACCCATTAACTTGACTGATTTGAATTCAGCACAACTGAAGCTAATGTATTCAAATTTTAACAGTTTTGAGGTTGTCTTACTTTGAATAAATAGGGAAAAAGTGGTGCATGGAATAGCCTTTCATTATACATTACATTACATAACATTACATGTCATTTAGCTGACGCTTTTATCCAGAGTGACTTACAATTGTTATACATGTCTAAGGTTGCACACCTCTGGAGCAACAAGGGGTTAAGTGTCTTGCTCAGGGACACATTGGCTGCCCTGGTCTCCCACACCAAAGGCATATATATATATATTATCATATATATTATATAGATATTACATATTACAGAGATTCACACTGACCATCAATTTACACTGAGTCCATCAATAAGCTGAAGAGGCTTTAAAGATCCCATTTACAGGCCAGTCTAATATGATACATATCACGTTTTTCACATGCAGACTGGATAAGGACCTGTAATGTTGCCACTGAATTTATAACAAATATGTCTGTGTAATTAAAAATGAATTTATGAAGTAGCTGTAACGGTGATCTTTCTGTGCACTCTGTACTTACTTTATATGCTACAGAATTTGTTGTCTTTAATGACTCATGGCTAAAACGCACAAAATAAACAGCCTGTACTGATTACATTTACACTTGGCAGAGTCCAGCTGAAATCTGTTCAATATGTGAGTCTCCAGAGTTCGTCTGGCAGAGCTTATCACATTTTTATTCCTGTTGCTGCTGTGGGCAGTTAGATGTTTAGAATGTATGCAATATTTTATTATCAACATAATGTATCTAGACACAGAATGTATTGCATACAGGGTTAATGGTGTCATCCAGATGTTTCTGTCTCTTTTCTCTCCTCTTCAGGTATGTGTGCATAGCCATGGAAGCCCTGGACCAGCTGCTGATGGCCTGCCACTGTCAGAGCATCAACCTGTTTGTGGAGAGTTTCCTCAAGATGGTGCGCAAGCTGCTGGAGTCTGACAAACCCAGCCTGCAGATCCTAGGAACCAACTCTGTGAGTTCATGGGGTTATATTCTGAGCATTTTGTTTAACTAGGGCTTTATTCCTTGTTGAAAAAGTAGTGTCAAGAGTATCTACAACAAATATGCATCACTGTAACAACCTGAAACTGCATTTAAAGTTGTGGTAAACTTTAAAATAAGTTAAGTGATGTATTTAACTTTATAAGTCTTGAAAGTTTATTGTGCATTCAGGAGACAGCAGATTCTCTATTCAACATTGTTTGAAACTACTATATGATTACATTTAATTTTTTTTTTTTTAAGTTCAGTTAAAATTTACTGCAAAAGCCAAACACAGACAATTTCATGCTATACGTATGATTTAATTAGCAAAAGAATTTGCCTAGGTATAAATCCTTGGTCACAAAATCAAAAAACCCAAGGCAGCTTGTTTTACTAATATGCATTTAAATAAATACCCACATCCTCAAATTATTGTTCAGTAATGTGCCTTAGCTTTTACGTTTTTTCTGTTTATCAAATTCTTCCCATTAAAGTGGATTTAGGGGTATTATCTTATCTTAAGTTGACAGGGCCCATTTACTCTGCTGATGTGATGGCACAAAGTAAAATATGTTGAGGATCAGAGCTAAGCAACCGAGTGGTGGGCAGAGGGAGTGGCAGTGATGAGCATCCTCTGATGTGACGAGCGACTGTCGGCCCGGTCAGCAGAGGAAAAGGAAATCAGATTAGCTGCAGACCACAGTGGAAAAGCTCCGCAGTTATCTTCACAGATTGACGTGACAAGCCAGCCATCTTCAAGCTATTAATTTCCCTTGCACACGCTCGTGGGTGTGCATTTAGGACAAATGCAAAGCCATTGTACATCACAGTGCTATTTACCACTATCAATGGTAGAGGACATTTTTCAGTATGTGCTAATGTAAAGCTTTGCATCATCATCACATCATCACATACCCTTGGCATGGGATACTTTCCATAAAATCATCT
>NC_045750.1:12369803-12369910 GCF_008692095.1 Etheostoma spectabile
ATCAAACCAGCTATTAGTCTAACTGAAATAGAACCATACCAGTCTCTATGTATGGCGAAGGGTATGTGATGATATGGGGCTATTTTAATTCCAAAGGCCAAAGGAAC
>NC_045750.1:12369920-12373451 GCF_008692095.1 Etheostoma spectabile
TGCATAGTATCCTGGATCCATGAAATTTCTGGCCTTTGATAACAAAACTCTGCCTGCCTCTATGGGAATTTAACATAGGGGTATGTAAACTTATGCCCCCTGCATTTTAAGGAAGAACATTTATGTAATTACAATACATTATTCATTCACAATTAAAATTGGTGTCCTTTAGAAGGTTGGATTTGTCCTTTTTTTTAAATTAAGGCATTAAGAGGTATTCACAAAAGATGATTTTTTTTATTACTCTTTTTAGTCAACTTAAGCATGGGCATGTAAACTTATGGGCACCACTGTACATACACAACCCTGAGCTTCCTGACACATAACTACAGCATACTTTATTTTCAGTGCAGCTGTAGCATCTTTCCTTCTTAGCGTGCTCATCTGAAGCAGACCAGTGTCAGAGAGAGTTGAAAGGTGCGGATTAGTGGAGTTTATCACCACAGGACTCAAGTCCATGGGTTTTCTCACACTCTGTTTTTCTGACCTAAAACCTTGTATTGCAGAGCCCTTTCAAATACAAGCCAACTCTCCAACGCTTCAGTATCTGAGTCAGTGTTTTTTTTGTTAACTTAAAAAAACTAAGGGCAAGTGGTTAGCTTCTCCTGGTATAGCCTTTGGTTGAAACAAAAATGTCTATAATATCAGCTCTCCATCACCTACGGTTTGAGACACTACTCTAAAAGCTTTTGATCAAATAGAGAGTCCATTTCAGGAGACACAGAGTTGATATGATGATACCTGGAAGCTGCCCAGTTACTGCCGGTAATACTGGGGTATCAACTGCTGCAGCTATTTGCTGCAGCAGTTAAGCAGATGCACAGAAGTATTTTTGGGTTCACTTCATTTAATTTGCTCAAGGGGCCTCCATTTAAATTCAAACACTCATTTTGTAAAAAGGAAATAAGTTCACAAGGGGCTTCTTTTTATCCATGCTGTTTGTGTTACTTGACTAATCCAGCCTGTATTTTTCAATTGTGAATTGATGCACTTTAATTACCATCTGCTGCATTGTTAATCTGTTACATAATTCTGGCTTCAGGTAGTATCCACTTTGTCTTTATTCTAAAGATATCCAGTTCATAATTTATTAATTGCAGTGGGTTGTGAAGCTAAATGTCAGTGACAGCGTGTTTAAATGGTGACATTTTCTGCCTCAGTGGGAGAGCCCCCCCAATGCCCTGTGCTTTTCTTAATGAGATATTATGTCGCCGTGGTTTGGCTTTAATTTAAGAGATATTCATCATGGGGATTTAGGGTTATTTCAGTAAAGAGTTTTTAATCAAACCGGAATAAACTCTTAAATGTCCCATGGTTTTTTTTTTAAATTCTTTTGTACAGACCTTAGTGGTCCCTTAATACTGTATCTGAAATCTCTTTCTCAAAATTCAGCTTTGGTGCAGAATTACAGCCACTAGAGCCAGTCCCACAATGAGCTTTCCTTAGTATGTTCATTTCTGAGTCTGGAGCTTTTTTTGGGTGCGGGGGGGGGGGGGCTTAGAGAAGCAGACTTATTACTATTATTAAAGCTATTAATTTGTAGAGATTCAGTTTGACATGAAAATGCATTTTATTTTTCCCTGTCTCTGCTTCCCTTCTCAGTTTGTGAAGTTTGCCAACATAGAAGAGGATACACCATCGTACCACCGCAGCTATGACTTCTTTGTGTCGCGCTTCAGTGAGATGTGCCACTCTAGCTACGAGGACCCTGACATCCGTACTAAGTGAGTGGACAGATGTTTGATTGCGCTTGAGGCAGAATCATTAAGTAACTGCTGTTTTTAGACCACTTCAGGAAGTCTCTTTTTTTAGACTACCACTGCCTCTGGACATTGGTTTTGATCTTCGTCAAAAATAATATCTTTAAAAAAAGATCTTGTCGTCATCTGCTGAAAATAGACAAAGTGACATCTTTGAATAGTTAAATATAGCTTTGCAGAATTAAAAAGGATAACTAATAGTGAGGGATACAGACTGAAAACTGAACAAAAATAAGATTTCCTAAATAGAATCTTCTATTTGTAGATTCAGTTACCAGTGAAACGATGTCTGATTTCTGATCTTCTATTTCTGTTACCTCCAGGATCCGCATGGCAGGTATCAAGGGCCTGCAGGGCGTGGTGAGGAAGACTGTGAATGATGAGCTGCAGGCCAACATCTGGGACCCTCAGCACATGGACAAGATCGTCCCCTCTCTGCTTTTCAACCTTCAGAGTGGAGTGCGCACAGAGAGGTAAATGTTTACTGGAAAATGTGAACTGATTAGGCTTTGTATGTTTCTGTTCACCTGTCACAGATATGTAATCAGATAATTTAGCCATACTGCCACATGACCCCTTCCCAGTGGTTTTTGAGGTCCCGTCATCATTTGGCTGCATTGTTTTGTCCTCACGATTTCCTTCATATGTATGATTGTATGTGATAATATGGTCATATTAGGTTTGGGTTTTTTGTTTTGTTTTTTAACCTACTGAAAGACTTGTTTTTCAGTAAAAGTTAGAAACATAAAATTAAGTGCTCAAACACACTACCTTGACAGCAGTTAAAGGCAGGTAAATACAGCCCCCAGTGTTACCACGTCATCCTCACACAACAGGCCAAGCTGTTCCGACAAAGTCAATGACCCAGAATGAGTCAGCGTTGACCCGCCATGCCTCAGTTGCAAAGTCCCGAGCCATTGTGTTGTAGCCGACTAATGCTGTTTGTATCAGCGTTAGACCATATTTCTCCTGGCAGTGTAGTCATCACCCGTGTCATTCATTATCACTGTCATTACTGAGTGAACCCACTGACAGCGCCACTCCTCTTATGGGCATCTGTTTGCCCACCTGCAGCATCCAAGGACACAGACACCAAGAGATGGGGAGAACAATTCAAGGAGAAAGGGGGAGAGCAAGAACAGAAATAGTGCAATGTGTGGAGAATAAGAAGCATCACAATTACATTGAGAGCTAGAGGTTGCCAGTGAGAGACAGATAGATGCAGAGCCTGGAGCCTCTTTCTCTTGGCATTAATCCACATTCTGAAATTCACTTTGACGTCAATGCCGATGCTGATCTGATGGTTTGGGGAGCAAAGGGGGGGCAGCGAGAAGAACATTGGGAGATTGAGTGGAGGGTTGATATTAAAGTGCAGTGATGAAAATGTGGAGAATATTGAAGGAGAAAGACAGATGGACAGAAAGATTTCCATCTCAGCTTCCCATCACCCTGGGTGTGTTATGAAGCCTGCCCCCTGCATCTCAGTCAGTACAAGCCATAAAATCCACAGCAGTCTGTACAGTCTTATTAAACTCAGATGGTGCATTTGTTTCTACATTAATTCCCATGCACATGTACAAATTAATTTAAAGGTCAACCTTGGTACAGTTCTAGAAAAGCTTTCTGACAGTTAAACTAATTCTTGGAATAGAGTTAATCTCCGCAGATACTCAAATCTTTCTCTGAGCCCTACCAGCAGCATGATTGATTGGTTTTAATGTAGTGTGTGTGTGTGTGTGTGTGTGTGTGTGTGTGTGTGTGTGTGTGTGTG